>NC_044353.1:29117087-29417087 GCF_007364275.1 Archocentrus centrarchus | reverse complement strand
GGAAAACGCCTGGCGGTGATTTCCGCCTGATTTTTGTGAGTTGTTAAAGTAAAGTACTGCACACGGAGGCAGCTCCATCTCCAGCGTGTGAAGCCAATTTAGACACACTTGTGTTGCAGTAATGTGGTGCAAGACCGCATCCAGGAAATGGAGAGCGATGGCAGATTGGTCTATCATGATTGTGGACAACCCTCTTAAAACCAGTCACACCTAAAAAGGGCTTTTCACGGCGTGCTTTATTACGCCATTTAAAATCTCTTTGGCAACATTAAGCCAGGGGCTACGCTTCCCCCGCTCCCTTACTCCTCTTTCCACTTCAGCTTCGCTCTATTTGACTCTGAATCTTTTCCTGCATTGCAAAATCAAATTCTCGTCCATATACTCTCATCTTAATTGCTTTTGTGTGCGTTTTGACTCTGCCTCTCACGCTCCTTGTCTTTTCTCAGGAGCTGGGTCACCTTGAAAGACTCTCTCTCTCTCTCTCTCTCTCTCTCTCTCTCTCTCTCTCTCTCTCTCTCTCTCTCTCTCTCTCAGAGAGCCACTTTGCTGACAAGTATTTGCACTTATCTCAGTTTTTCTTTGCTGATGCAGTGAGAGAGAGAATTATACACTCCACCCTCTGAGACTGTTTCTTTCATGCTGCACATTGCCCAGTTAGACTGAACTGACCACATATACTGTCATACATTTGTGGAGGGATTAAGGAATGATTGGCCCCAGGGCAACAATGCCGAACATGGCTCCCTCCTACCTAATACCAGGAAGCAAACTGCATTGAGTCAGTGCAGAGCCATAGATGTTCCACAGTAAACCTGAGGCGACGTGTATTTCTTTTGAAGGTCTCATGAAGGCTTCCTTGTTTTCACACCTTTAAAATTTTTATTTTTTCACAGATCTTTTACTCAACCCTTCTATCTATTTCTATACTCACTAAAAATGGCTGCATTTTTAGTGCTCTTTTATGAAAGCAAGCATCAAATCTGGGATTTTTTTTTTCCTTTGTCTGTTTGCTTGTGTTTTCTAAACCATGCCACTCTGATTCTCATTTCAGGGATGTAACACGTTGCAGTTTTTCAATGCAACTGGAGTGTGTCTGTTACTCGCAAAGCACAGGGTTATGAACAGTTAAAACACACAGTGGAAGGAGTGCAGCAATCTGGAGTCAGACACTGTGATTGTAGAGGTTTTTTCAAAGTTTTCTCTAGAAAGTCTCATCTTTTCAAGCTGTTGTAGCATCACCTTCTGTATGATCTAAGAAATTCTGAGCTCCTGTACTGATATATCAATGAAATTGCCCACTTGTATCATTGTATCTTCAACCCGGCAGCAAAAATTGAGAAGCCGAAATGACATCAAATTGCACCAGCATTTGTAATGTCACTTTTCACGCTGCTGTTCCCAAGGTTAAGCCAGCCACCACTCCAATGTCCAAATGCAGCCATTGTGGGTCTCTAAAACCAAATAAATGCATCAAGTTGCTGATGCCAAAAGAACACCATGTCCATAAAGGTACTACACAGAATGCATCTGACCAAACAGCAAAGGGAAGAAGGTCTTAGTTGGAGTTGTGTTGGCAGTCTGAAGCCTTTGCTCAGCTGTTATCAGTTACCTTATATGCATATACGGTATGCTTCTAACTGAAAACATCACGAACCACAGCATTCTGCGGCAAGTGATTAAAATTCCCCTGAACGTCACCGACAACCCTCATCAGTCCATCTACCTACTTTTTGTTTATGATTTGTTTAAGCTTCATTTAGTTCCCTCACTGGATTTGGATCGGTTCTGTTTTTATCATATAAAAATATTCAGTTTTAGTTTTGAGACTATGTGTGGTGTTTGTTTGGAGCAGGATTTAAGCCATTCAGAGTATATATGGTGTTAACATTTAAGTATTATGTAGACATCCCAAAGTCTCCCTATGCTGGTTGTGTTGAAACAACTGACCAAACCACCAAAGCCTAAAACTAAAGAACTTTCCCATGCACACAATATCAAAACAGTTATTTTTATTTGATATTTTTTATGAAATAGAATAAATGGATTAAAGCTGATATTTCATTAAAAAACCTTGTGTTCCATGATTCATAGCTAAATGCATCTTCAATCTTAGGTGTTAAAACTGTTGGAAAAGCAGGGTGGATTTGATGCTCTGTTTATAAACGTGTCAGTGATTGTTTCTGTGCACCAACAGCACTCACCGTTTGCTTAATGTCTGGGATGCCAATGCGAAACACCATCATGGCAATGTGGGCGTCCTCAGATGGCAACGAGCTGGCACTGTGCTCCTTCAGCCTCCTCTGCTGCTGCTGCTGCTGTATCTGATTGGCCTGTTGTTGGTGTGTGGATCCGGGGTTAGATGAATAGGGGTTTCCAGGGTTTCCTGGTCGGACCTGCCTGTCCCCGGTGGGACGTCCAGCCATTTTACCTGACTGCCTGTGTGCCTCGCCTCTGCCGCCCCTCGAGAGGCCTCCACGCCTGACCTCCTCCAGCATCTCCTCCTCATCGTCTTCCTCCTCCCCCTCCAGCTCACCATTTTCTTCCTCTTCCCCTTCATCATCACGCTCATCTTCTTCCATTTCCTCTTCTTCCTCTTCCTCCTCTTCTTCCTCGTCCTCTGCCCCAGGATAGAGATGTCGACTGTTTCCTAGCATCCTTTGTTGCTCCTCGTCGCTGGACAGGGGACTAAATGGCATCGTCATGGCGACAGAGAGGGCGGCAGCAGTGGCAACACCATCATTCCCAGAGAGACACTGCACAGGGAAAAGAAGGAGGAGAGGACATGATCAGAACAAACTGCAGAAGAAAAGTTTTAAGTAGAACATCTATACAGCATCACTCTAAAATAATCTGGTCTCTATGGTAACAGACATGCAGTACTTCTAACCCTGAACGCATGATGACATACTATTCACACCTCATCTATAATTGAAGCCACTTGTGGTGTTAATTTTCAGCTCCCAGACTCTCGCCAGACATTAAACTCAGAGCAAGTTTGAACCTTCAGAAGCTTTCTGTCTCCATTACATGCTGGTATTTCACTCTGACAGATGGGACTGTGTCAGTAAGTATTACTGTACTGGTATAGACTCTTAAGGAGTTACAACTGTGACAACTTTGGAGTACTACACACAGGCCATATATAAAAGGTGGACACAGAGACATTGCACAAGAGAGACACAGCGCTCAAAGAATCCTGAATTGCGCAACAGTAAAGAGAAAACTGCTCAGTTATGGCAAAAATTATAATCCCAGCTGTTTAGGTCAGTAACTGCTGATCACCCAGACCCTGAGTGAACCTGGTGAGATCCTCGAAGATCAGCAGACAAAGGCAGCTGCAGGTAACCACTAATGCTCCTTTCACAGGAAGCGTTGTTACAATTTTGGTGTCTGAGTTTTGTTTCCTGTTTTTTTTTCTTTGATATCTCATCCTCATGTTTATAAGTGCTCAGTTTTCTCCAATTTTTTTCATGCTTCTTTATCTGTTTATCCCCGATTTGTCCTTTTTTGTTGTTTTACTTTGTTGTTTTACTTCCTGACTTTGTTGTTTTCCCACCTTTGTGATTGTCTGTTCTACTCTAACCGGACGGGCACATCAAATTCCCACTTTTACATAAAAATATTTGTTATGTAAAACAAATATTTCTTTGTATCCAAAAACTTTGAAACATAATTTTGCTATCTTTGACCATGCTAAAACATCTTCCAATGATCCATGAGCAATTTAGTGATTATCTGTTCATTTTCCAGTATGACATAGCACGACGTCAAATGGCAAAGGTGTTGCCTAATTGGCTTGGGGTATCAAAAATAAAAAGTATTCTGAGTACAAACAGAAATAACAAAGTGTATGAAACACAATAAAATTGTACCACTACCAAAACTTTTGGCCTTCACTATTATTTTTGCGCTTTCTTTAGGGAGTTTGGTCACTCAGTGCCTTGAAGCTAGGAGACAAATCTAGCATCATTCTGTAGATGGACTTTTTTTTTTGAGTTGGTGCCTGTATTTGGAGAATTCTCACTATTTTTTGGAGCTTTTTCAGACAGGACCATGTTCTGTGTGGTGTTTTCTGTCTCTACTGAATCACCAAGGCCAGACTGGCTGCTTGTTGCATACAGAGGCTCACTCTGTTCTCTTATTTGAGGGAGAAAATAAAGAAAACTGTGGGATGGTCATACCAGCTGCAACATTCCTATTTTGATATTTATTTTATACTTTTCATCTGCATCTTCTTAATAATAATCACCAGTAAACCAACACAGTATAATCTAACACTACACGGACAATGTGTCAGCGCACATCTACAGCGCAGACACTTGTAATGGACAATAGCACTTCATGTAACATAAAAACCATACACTCTTGCTCTTGCCATCACCCCTGTGAGAGCTGAGAATCCACTTCAGAGTGCCAGTGAGCAAGATAACAGATCTGTCCCTGAAGGCCTCCGCTTGGCTCTGTGCACTGTTTCAGGATTTTCAGCACCACTACATTCTGGACAGCTCCACACAGACCCAAACAGCTGAATAACAAACGGCGAGGAATGCAACGCTCTGGTTGAAACGGGAGGATAGACAAGTCAACAGAGAGAGATGCAGAGAAAGACAAGGAAAACATCTCATTTATCATCTCATTTGTAAGCAATTACACAAATTTACTCAAGAAGCTCTAATTACCAGTCATTTTGCAGATTTTTACATGAAGATCTAAGTGCCTTTCTCAAAACTGATCTGAAAAGTATGCAGTATCAAGTATTAAGTTGGTTTTGATTTGACTTAAATGAATATCAGGCACATATAATGAGGGAAATCTAAATTTTAAATGGTTGTTTGTGTGTGTGTGTGTGTGTGTGTGTGTGTGTGTGTGTGTGTGTGTGTGTCACGAGGCAGCTGAGAGACTCAGGGGAACTCGGAGTCATGTTGTGATGGAAAAAATGTGTCAGACTTGTAATGTTGAGGCTTCGGCTTTCCTCGTGGGAGCGAGAGTTAAAACCACCATCTGTCCAGCTCAAAGAGAAACAAAAGGGTTGAATCAAACAAAACTACAAAAAAATGAAACAGCAAATGGACGAGTGGATGACATGTTTGATGTTCATATTAATATCCAGCCACAATTATGGAAGAAACTTGTTGACAGCTACCAAACATGTCTGGTTATTTGACCCTGTGTGGATTAGAAAAAATCCAAAATAATTTCAAACTTGTCCACCCAATTCTTGTTTTTTAAAGGTATTCAAAATGTATGCTGTACAATCATTCCACACTGGGAAAAGAACAGTTCAAAGAAATCATTAAAAGCCCGAAATTACCATCACATTCATGCCCAAGCTGAGAGTATGTAATCTTCTGACCACAACTGTAACCAGCTTAAAGAGCTGCCTTGATTCAAGTATTTATTATTTATTTCATGCCACATCATGCACATTGATCTGAATAGCTGAAATAAATCTGTTTTATGGAAAAAAATGTAGTTCTTACTACAGTGCAACAAAAAAAAACCATGATCTAAAGCCTGAGTTTGAGACTGAACAGCTTGCTATTTTGATACTTTGTGTCTGCCTTGAGATGATATTCCATGTCAGCCTTCTCTCGCCTTTCATTTTCTCCTCACTTCTCACACACACACACACACAAATAAACTCGCTGAATGCAGAACTGGTTGTGACAACTACTGAGTGGCTGAAAACATTTCTGTCTCCATCTTTTAAAAACCTCAAGTTTCTGCTTGCAGCCAGGAAAAATAAGACAAGTGTGTACTGCGAACTGTAGAGCACAACTTCCAGATTATATCACCCACCAAAGATTGTCGGTCCCTTCATAATTTGCATTTTATTATTAATACCCTGAAGCAGCATTTTAAATATTTGTTTTGGTAAAAGAGTTTTTATTTAAGACTTTCCACAGAAATATTTGCAGGTGTTGTGATTGATGCTAAATGAACATGGAAAGCTGACACTGACTGAATTAAAGGAAAAATCTCAACGTTGTTAGCAATTCTGTGTAACACAAGGGACTGATTAAACAATAACATTTTTGCATGTAATTTAGCGCTCACTCATACTCATGCCCATGAGTCCAAATGTTTAATCGGCCCCAGCAAACTTGGTTTTAACGGCCAGGATATTTTTTTCTTTCTTCAGTAATTAAACACAGCACTAGCATATACATACAGAATGGTTCAAAGTCATTATGGAGATCACTGTGTCTCACTTGAAGATAAAACATAAACATCACAATATAAATTCACTAAATGCTTTGCTTAAAGCTGCTATAAGACCTGATATTAAATTACAAAATTACGTGAGTGTAAATACATTGCATTTCAAAATAGCTTTCACTGTCAGATGGGAATTTCCACTCACTTCCTCCCCTTTTTTTCCCATTTTCCTTTGCTATCCCAACTTGCCTGACCCTATCCCAGCTGTTGTGGGGTGAAAGGCATGGTACACCCTTGAGAGATCACCAGTCTGCCCCACGGCTAACGCATAGAGACAGACAAGCGTTCATGCTCACATCCACAGCCAATTTAGAATCACCTAACATGCATGTCTGTGGACTGGGAGTACCCAGAGAGAACCCACACAGGGACAGGGAGAGCATGCAAACACAGAGAAGGGCCCCAGCTAGCTGATGGAGTCAAACCCAGGACCTTCTCGCTGTCAGGTTGTGCTCTGTCACCTGCTAACCCAACTTATGTTTGGTCAGAGGGAAGTACTGCAGCCTCATACCTAACTGAGTTTGGGAGAGACTACTAGTTTTGCAGTGCACAGGAAAAAGGGCCGGATGTAACAGGGACTACTGTATTCTAATCTACCATTTAAATCTTTTTTAATGATGAAAAACACAAAGTACATACATTCGTGTTTTGGGGAATATGTGGGTGGGCCTCCAACTGTGAATGGGCCCCTGGGTCTGTACCCAGAGAAAATGTATGATTCAATTTTCATTTTTCTGTTTTTTAGTTAACAAAGATACTTTTGAGGGTTGTTTTTTTATTTTTATTTTTTTAGTGTTTTAATTTGTGTTCTTTAATTAAAAGAATGTAGAAAGGTTATACAGTCACTACATGATACATGGACTGTGGGCTTCATATTCACTCAATAAGGGAATAACAATTAAAAAAAACTAACATTTTTGATCTACTGCAGTAAACAGTAACCACCATAATAATATAAATGTAGTGGAGCAAATTCATCAAACAGAAGTGCCTGAGATCACAGCGCTTAAGTATTAACTCAGCTCTACTTGCAACTCTGACTCAGATATTTTTAAGTTTTAAATTTCAAGAAAAGGTTAAAACTCCTTTAAATGACAATAAAAACTGATGAGGCCTCTATGGAAGCTCACGGGGGAATGAACCATCCACAATAAAACTAAACACAGAGAATATGATGAGAGGAGGATTGGGTTATAAATTTGTTTTTTAGGGAACTTATGTATAAAAGAGACAAAAGCAATGGGATAAAGAAGAAAAGAGAGCTGCCCGACTGCTGCAGTTTTGTCAGAAAGCTGACCAATATAGCGATATAGCATGTGCCCACATATGATATGATAATAAACAGAAGTGAACAATCCACATTTTTGCATCCTGCTGAGTAATCAAAGATGTGTCAGGAAGGTGTGAGGAGACAGAGGAAAGACAAATAACAGAGACAGAGAGAAAAGGGCAAGTTTAATATGGGGTGGGAGGTTACTGCACATCGGTAAGAGCAACTCGAAGGGTCATTGTGACATAAATTTTAGTCATCTGCTCGTGTTTTTTTTTTTTTTTTACTGCAAACACACTGACTGTACACATGCCAGAAAAAGAAACTGGACTTTTGTTTCCTACACTCCATAAGGCTGACAGATAAGTCTTTTTTTTTTTGCTTTCAAATTAAATCTTTGCTAGTGCTAAAGTTATTACTGTTCATCTTGAAGAGGATATGAATGTGTTTACTAAACATCAGGCACTGACACATTTCTCTGAAAGTAGAAATATTAATGGGGGTGCCACAGGAAAAGTCGGCTCATCATTAAAATCAGTTGGATAATTCTTCAGGGACACATAAACATTTTGTGTAGCTCATCACATACTGGTGCATCAACAGTCACATTCCAATGCACTCAGTGCATCTTAAGATTATTCTACACACTACCCAATCTGCCTCCTTATGGAGGCTTTGCAGGGCAGTGCCTTCCACACCCGGTGCCTTAAAATGTAACCAAAACTGGTTCTGATAAACAGCCAGTTTTAAGGCTTACCAAGTGTCAGACTTTAATCCCCCATCCCATATACTGGCACACTGTCCCATATTTTGATCAGCTCGACACAACAGTCAACAGATTTGACAAAACATGTGGATCAAAATAAGATCCATAAAACCCTCATTGAGTTTGCTGGTCACTGTGGCATCTACACTAAGGAAATCACAAAAGCCATCACTGAGCACAAGATATTGATATCTGTAGTGCTTATCATGGCAGTCTCTTTTATAAATAGTGAGTCACTGATTCACTTTGAACCAAAAAAAAAATTATGTCCAGCTGAACATGCTGGAGAAAAGGGAGGGGGATCTTCAAAGTTCAGGTGGTTTATGCTCTTGTGATCCATTAAGTCTTAGAATCTGTTCATAATTGAATCAATTGGCAAATTAGTCTGATTTAAACTGGTTCCATTAACAAACAGAGCAGACACAGCCATCCTTAGAGGCAATGTGCTATATATGAGGTGAGAGCAGCACATTGCAGAAAATACAACAAGAAAATGGCACACGTGGAAGATGAAGGCAGAAGAAGAAGAGTGAGAGAAAGAAGAGGAAGGATACAAAAAAAACTGTGGAGATATTGTGATGGAACAAATGAACTCTGAAGGAGGAGAGCGAGGACGGGCGTTGAATGTGAGAGGTGTCTGTCAAACCAGAAGGTGTGAACTCACAGGGCCGATGGTGGAGAGAAGAAGACAGTGAGGAGGGAAGGTCAGGCTGAACCATAAAAATACTGCCAAAATTATTTTTTATTAAAGCTGCCAAAACCCGGAGTCAGCACTGTTTTTGGATTTGGCCCTTTCCCACATTTTCGTGCCAAACACTTGAAAGGAGAGCACCTTTTGATAGAATTCAATTCTGTCACGTTGGAGAAAGCTCTGAAACATTATCTAGACACTCGTGAGATGCTGAAACGTTCTAGTGAAAGCCATAATGTAATTTATTTTACAGTGGGGAGCTCCTTAAACCAGGCAGAGCAGGTTTCAGTGCAGGTTTTTAACGAACTCGTACCTTGAAGTTGTGAAGTAAAATCCACCCACACTGCACAGTGATCATCAGCCTTCTGAAATGATAATCTGAAAGTGGTTGGCGAGACAGATCCATTTGTCACACAATCTTAGCTATTTACTGGTATATTTTTTAAGCTAGATACTATAGTGATCCAAAGGGAGGGAGAAGCAGCTAAAAAGTTTTAATCCAAACTGTAGAGAAAAATCACTCATCATCAATTAAGCTGGAACAGGTCAGAGGGAAAATTATGAGAGGGAAAGTGATAATCAGCTCCCAAAAGAAAAGTCATGATTCACACATAAAAGATCCTCATAATGAATCTGTGTGTGCGCACTTATGTGTGTCTATCTTAGTGATGAGGAAGAGGGCGATGGAGTGATTAGATGCTGCCTGATGCCAACAAGTGATAATCATCTCCTCAGCCTTTGTATCTGGCTGTAGAAAATCTCTTTCTCTCGCCATTCTCCTTGGAGAGCTGTTTCAGTTTTGGGTCACATCATTAACACTTTCAGTCAGTTCTGCAACCCAGAACTGCATTAACCCCGCCAGCCTTCACCTCACGGAGCAATCAGACTGAGGAGGAGACGTCAGCTACACGAGGGAAGTAGCGAGAAGGCCGTGCAGGAACGGTGAACAGATACAAAAAAGCATAATGCTTTTTTACACACATTAAAAGAGAGGGTCGTGCTGTTACAAGGTGTTAAGACGTCTTATTCTTCTGTGATATGTTGTGTCAGTGTGAAGAAGAAGCAACGTGCGGACAAGACGTTTCTGGATTCAGCTGCCGATTATCCGTACAGTAAGCAGTACCTCATTACTGCATGCTTTACCACAACACATAGAAAGATTAGAAGATTGAGGAGCTGAGCACAAAGACTGGAAAAGAAGAACCAAGTCCCAAGAACAGTGCTGAGTGAGTTTGGCATCCACAGAATAAGGATCACTTGATGTCCCCCTGCCGGGGAAGTTCACATCATTCTCATTCACAGGGCGTCAAATACTGACATTTTCTAAAAGATGTCTTTAGGAGTCCAATTCATCACACATGGCCGCCAGGACAGCACACCTTGGTGTCACATCAGAACATACTGGGTCATTTTTCTGCATGAAGGTTTTACGCCTAAAACTCACCAAAAGCCAGGTGTATAACAAAACTAAACAGTGAGAAAAATTTGAACCCCTGGAGGAATTATTGATATTTTTTTTCAGTGTATGCACCCAGAAAACTGATTTTACAGGAACAACCAAGCAGCCAATGCATTTTAGCGACTAAAATAATCATTTATGACCCCATTATAGAACATTTTTTTCATTGTGTTTATCATATATGCACCGTTTGTTTCATCTAGAGATTATGAAGCATTCATCACTTTGGACATCACGTATCTTCTTCAAGGACAGTAGATCTTGTTGCTCTAGGTCTGCTAGCCATGCTTCACTGCAGAACATCACAATATAGTTATCAGAAGTGAGAAATTAAAATGAAAATCTGAGCTTATAATGTTTAAAATAAAAAGAGCAAAAATACATTTTCCCACACAACTTCACGTTGTCTTCCACACCAATGGACCAATCCCTGGAAAAAAGTATGAAAATTTGCAGGAGAAGTCGACTGAAAATGCAGCTTTAGGCATACAGATAGTGGTTTCCAATATTCTTCTAAGACCAACTTCTTTATGAGCAAGATATCAACAAGTCACAGCTTCCTGCCAAGAGCATAAATCTTTGCTGCACTTTTTGTATAGACATAAATAAATGGTAATTTGTGAGTTCTGGATACACTGCTAGGCAGATTTAGGGGAGCTGCTGAATAAAAGACGGTGGTGGGCATACTTTGTTAACTTTGGGCGTAGCTGAGGAAGAATTTCTGACCCCTTTCCCATCTGTGTTAAGCTAAATTAGTGAGCTTTTGGCAGTACCTTCATTTTTATCATAAAGACACGACAGGGTGATTAATCCTTTTACCTAACTCTTGGCACTAAACTGAGTAAAGTTATTTCATAAAATGTCAGACTACTACTTTGAACACCTTCCTTTAATTCATAAATGTACTTACAGTAGATCGATAAGTGTGTTAGTGTGAGACAAACACACAATGAGTTAATGGACATTGGCAAAGTGAAAACTTTATTTGTTCTGCCGCTGGCAGTGTTGCGCTTGCGTGGCCCTGCTTTCACACGTTTGCCGGAGATTCATTTGTACTCCTGAAAAGATCTGACAGCTTTCATATTTATCTGCTCTGTTGGCAGCGTCGCTTTCAAAAGTGTTTGTCATTGAGTCTCTTATTTCAGACACAGCAGTATGTTATGCAAACACAGTCTATGTCAGTCTCTTTTTTTACATGATGATTTACAACTGTGCTGTGCATGCAGTCATGATATTTCTGCATTTTAAGCATGTGGAACAACATTTCATCACCTTTTTAAAATAATGGCCTAAGTCATTTTTTTTAGGGTTTTCAGAAAAGACAAAAAACTCAACGAAAAATAGAAATCTACATGATTTAGGCAAAAATAAAACGTTCATCAAAAAATGACTTAGGCCGTTATTGTAACAAGGGGATGATTTTCCATCCATCCATTTGCTTCCGCTTATCCTGTTCAGGGTCGCGGGGGGGCTGGAGCCTATCCCAGCTGTCATAGGGCGAGAGGCAGGGTACACCCTGAACAGGTCGCCAGCCTGTCACAGGGCCAACACAGAGAGACGAACAACCTTTCACACACACATTCACACCTATGGGCAATTTAGAATAGCCAATTAACCTAACCCCAGTAAGTGCATGTCTTTGGAATGTGGGAGGAAACCGGAGTACCCGGAGGAAACCCACGCAAGCACGGGGAGAACATGCAAACTCCACACAGAGAGAGGGAGAGGCCTGGGCCAAGGTGGAATCGAACCCAGGCCTTCCAGATGGTATTCTATCTGTGAGGCAGCAGTGCTAACCACTGCGCCACCGTGCTGCCCCGGGGATGATTTTGTCTTTTCATATTTGCTCTTTAGGTGGTCTGTTAAATGCGTTTATGATAAAATGCATTGGTTTGTGGTATATGTGCCCCAGTTGAAAATTACTCCTCAGCCATCTGATCAATCAGTGTAATTTAGATTTTTTTAATTCAGTTTTTAATGTTGCGTCATTCAGCTGCTTTCCCAAGAGTCTCTCATCCCACCGCTGGACAGGCTTCAGTTGCACCGTCTTGGACTGTAGCTGGGAACTGCAGTTCTTCTTCTGCTTTGAGATGTACTCCAGACCCTGCAGCAGGTGGAAAACTGGCTCACGTGCCGCTACTCTGACCTCACTGAGGCTACAGACCAGAAAAAGACCAGCAGTTCTTCCTGCTGTTACAGGCTGTGGGCTTGTAGTTCATCCACAGGATGAAGAACCAATTGGAGAAGCAGCTGAATTTTATTCTGTTATTTATTGTCACAGAATATATATATATCATTATTATTTATAATTGTAATTTTAAAAGCATAAGCACCGCCCCTATTTTTGCATACATGTGCACACACACACATGCAAGGACAACCTATTGCCACCAATACAGTCTATTTCTGTGGGAAATATTGTGCTACACATGCATTATGTTGAAAAAAAAATCTAGTATAGTGTCAAAGCGGGCCACAAAGTCAAGCTGATCCCAGCTGAGCACAAAGATGGCTCAGCCTTCTATGCATCTTATTATTATTATTATAGGTTCTACGCATCTACAAGCTGCTTTGCAACCCACCTCCACCCCCAGCGCCTCCTTTCATGGAGTGTCTGACTTAATCATGTCTGATGTCATTGATTTCTGCTCTGTTTTCTATGTGGAGGTGTTAGTGCTGCTTTTTCTATCTATACCGGCCCTGACTGAAATAAACTATTAGAAGATGATGCCGTGCTGGAAATACATCAGGCTGAGATCTTGTTATTTAAGTTGGATCAGTCTAAGAGTGTGTGGTGGACAAATAGCAGAAAGTAAAATCACAGGAGCATTAGCTCTTTTGGCAGGACTGAAATGCTTTGTGTATCACTGCTTTGTAATTACCTTTAGCAGAATTTGAATTCCAGGGGTATATTTACTCAATATGCACTTGAGCTCAAATCAACAAATGAAACAGGTGGCTGGCAGCTCTGAGTAGTATCACACTTGTCAGATATGAATTGGTAAGATATTCATGGATGGGGAACAAGTGAGATGAGCCATTAACATCTGTTTTTGAAAGACACAAAGCTCACAGGAGAAAGTGGTATGTTTGACAAATCTGTGTTGGGCAAGGGAAAGATGGATTTGAACCCTGTTAACACACAGCAACTAGGAAAAAAATGTAGCCTATATGAATCCATTCTTGTAGACACAATCACGCATCTGTGCCACTTTAACTTTCTGCTGAAGGCTGAGGGTGATAAGCAGGGGGAAAAAATGGGGTTATGAGGCAGCATTTTCAGTTATACTTGAGAGGTTTTTGTGTGGCAGAAGTGAGAAGGAAATGAGGTAACTTTCCTGGGTGACTTGCCAGAGTCTTGACCTCGTTCTACTAAGCTTCAATCTATCTGCAGTCTGTGTGATGCCATCAAAAGACTGACATCCCACCAGCACAGTGACATCTAACCTCCCTCCCTTTCTTTTTATCTCTCACAAACACACATCTATCTTCACACGCTCTCTCTTTCTCCTTCTCCTCTCTCTCTGTGGTTCACCCTCTTTTATGTAGGACATAGTGTGCATATAGATAGATATTTTCAGTGTCTTGGTCCCCAGGAAATTTCACTGGGAAACTTCCAAAGAACAGATCGCCCCACTTTCCTGCCACTAAACTGGAACGGCCAATTTCCCTCCTTCCTTGTTTGACATCTACACACAAAATGGCACTCTGATGCACACAAATGGACACAAATCTGTTGTACAGCCTGTCTGTGTGTGCAGCAAGGTCACACAGACACATACAAGCCCTGTAAAGATGTGGATACACAAGAATAAAGCTACAGTTGCACATGCATGTGACTGTCCCTCGGCACAAAGACTCCATGTGGGATCTGCAAGTCACATAAAACACCTCTAAACTGTAGTGACCCAAGGATGCTCAAGCAAAGGAGAATGAAGCCACGTGTTCTACGCATGCTCTGATGTAACCATCCCTCGTGCCATTAAACTAGGGTGAGCGCTGGTGGAGGAACCTGGTTTGAGTTTGAAAGGAAGTGTGCAACAGCATCACTGGTGTTCTCATCATGGAAATTTCACAGAATTAGGCTCAGGACACCTCCGAAAAGAACACCAGCACATTTGGTGTCCCAGAATCTCCCTTCTGTGCAGCCTTCACTCGCCATCCCACCATAACTACACTCAACATGCTAACAGGAACACAAGCGGCAATGCTAGAGTTCCTGTTAACAGTGGCTGGTGGCTCTGTGAGGCTATGTTCAGATACAGTGGTGCACGCTGGGGATCAAGCCGGTGGGAAGCAGGTGTGATATTTACCATGTTTACCTCAAGCAGCAACTTCCAGGGCTGAAAAATTAAGACTGCGTGGCTGAAATTATAAAAGCCGTGATGTATCACGAAAGACGGGCTTTTCTGTTTTCAACATCCTGTTCTGTTCATGTGTGCAAGAGAATGCTACTATCTTTATCATCAGCTGTATAAATGTTTTTTCACCACAGCCATCTGACGGTGAAAAATTGCCAAACGATGAGTGCATCCTGGTCCATCCTCCTTTCTGATGCTAATAAGGATAATAATTCATTATTGTACTCCTCGTGACTTGAAACTAAGTGACTGAAGCAATAAAGTCATCGAGAAAAAGATTATTGAGGTCCCAAAGCAAGACTCCTATACCAGAAGTATATCTGCAACCAGAGCGTTACAAAGTTGCAGCGTTACAGTTTGTCTGGGATTGATTTACTTGTGGTCAGTCTGCTTGGTTTTACTTTGAAAGTTCCACTGCTTTTGTGTGTATGTGTGTATATGTATATGCAGTTGTATAGACATGTGAATGTGTGTATGTATGTATGTATGTATATCTTTGAGTATTTTTCTCCCCCCCTTTTTTTTTTTCTTTTCTCCCCCCTCTTCTCTATCCCTTTCCTTGTTGCCTGTCAGGCCTGGCATAAATAACTAAATAAAAAATAAAATACAAAAATTAACAAGAATAGCCCATAGAAAACTTAGAGCTGTTCTTGTAAAAGCAAATATGTTTGGTACAGCATTGCATTCAGATCATCTTTCCAATTGCGAAAACAGCCAGACATGACAGGCTAAAAAAAAAAAAAGAAAGTTCCACTGCCGGTGAGTGCTGGACTTTCTTGTCTGGTGTTTCCCTACCAGCAGGCTGACCAGTTTTCCACCAGTGTATTTCACCAAGGTCCACCAAGGTCTACTGTTTCCTACTGCGCTGCTAACTTTATTTTTTCTCTCGCAAAATTTTAAAGAATGTTTAAAAATGGTTAAAGAACCTAGTAATTGTTATGATGGTGACAGCAGTTGTTATTCTATGCTGGATGCTCACAGAGACTGCAGCACAGAACAAGGATTACTGCAGAAGCAGCTGCTTATATTGCTCCATTTTTTATTTGTCACGAATACTTGACCAGGGAAATAGGGTGCTTTTTATTTATTGTTTAATAAAACTTGGACCTACTTTCTCACATACACGCCACCTGCCCACCACAGATAAAGCCTAATTCTTTTGGAAACACTGAGTTACTTCAATCTATCTTGTACCATAAACCAAAAACAACACGTTTTAGCCAAGACATTCATGCTTACAAGAATTAAAAACCTCTTCACAGCAGCACAAAGCCCAAAGACATCTATCCAATTCTGACTCCCTCTTTGAGCATCAAAAGAAGCAGCATTGTGGTACAGGGAGAAAATGTAGACATGTTGCAAAAAGGAATAAAACACCCCCCCAAGAGGGATTCCTATATATAGACAACAGTGGTTTATAGTGAAGATGTGAGTGGGTGTATGAAAGTACATAAAAACACGAGCAAAAATAAGCATGTAGGCTCATCCTGAGGGGTAAAAGTGACCCTGTAGCCTAATTCCCTGTGGATCAAAATGGTGTTACTTCAGGCTACCAAATCTAGTTTTCCAACAAAGTGTTTTACAGTCAAAACCGTGCTTTAGAGAATAGTCATTTCAATTTAATAAATGTTAGCTGGAAGCAGCCTCATTCAAGTCAGGAAATTCATAATTACCCACAGTAATGTAATAAGATTTCTCTTTCTCTTGTGCCTCTCAGATGGCATTCATTCTTTCTTCTGTGGACCTCTCAGGTCACTTGTAATGTTGATTCATATACAAATGCTCTAATCCACTTACCCTATAATCAAATTGAAGTTAGGTTGTTAATTCATAAAATCTTGACAGCAGATGAGCGTCTGAACCAAACACAAAGCTGCTCAGATTTTACCCAATAACCAGCAGCAGTTCTCATTCTGAAAACCTTTTGGCAGTTATAGCATAACAAACTGTAAAAGCTATTGCAGAAGCCTTAATTTTATCATGGCCTTAAACATTCAGTTAGGTTTGACCCAAAAAAGCTTAAATGGTAACTCTTTAGTTTGTCTTCTACTTAGTCCAAAGTAACAGGCAGATAAAACACAAGAATTTCATTCTCCAAAGCTGAAACTTAATGTCTTGGAGGGTGGGGGCCACATAGCAAGTCAAATAAGTGGTCATATAATCCATTAAAATGGTCCAAAAGGCACCAACAGCACAAACGCACAGGAGAGATCCTTTTGAGTGACTCGAGTGAGAGGAAATGAGTCCCAGAAGACAATCAGATACATCTCCCTGTGTCTGCACACCTGTCAGTCAAAGCTGCTACAACCTTCAACTTTAAGCCTCACCAGTATCCAGCTGGAGGAGTTACAAAAACATCACCCACATGTAGCTGTCATGAAGAGGGGAAATTTTACCACAATGGAAACACACTTTTTAATGGAGTAAATCTGGCCATTTTAACATGGGAGTCTATGGGGATTTACTTGCTTGTGGAACCTCAAACGAGATTAGAGGAACTGCAGTTTTTGCACCTTCAGTACTGGCTTCAATAACACAGAGGAGGCGGCGCATCTCAAAAACAGCGCTGTTAAACGGGAGGCTTCATTATTGTAGCTTGTATATTATTTTGTTTATTACCTTCACTGTTTGGTTAGATTACAGCAACAAAATATCTCAGTGAGCTTAAAAGATAAAAAAGATAATCACATTAGAATGCAAATTATCTGCAACAAGATTTACTCCATTTTCTTTGTTACCATGGTGACAAGTCCTGTCAATCACCACTGCTTTTCTGAAAAAATGAGGTGCTGTACATGCACTAACTCATAAGACTTTAAAGGATGATGTTTCTGATGTCATTAGTGTTGCTCCATCATATTGACGTTGCTCCAGTGTCATCATTGCAACTGCCAATTACAATGTTGGGATGTCAGTGATGTCAGAGATTTGCAGCTCTGGTGGAGCTCTTACTGGAGCAGACTGTGAATATGAGGTCAACTAGTTAAACACAACGACCATTTAAAACCCTTTAAAAAAATCAACCACAAATTTCAGGTCACCTTAATCAACTTTTTTTTTTTTTTTTTGCAATGCATTCAGATATGAATACAGTATATTTATGAAAAGGGCATGCTCTGAAACTTCAGTTAGCAAAATATTAGTACAGTAAATGAGTTTCTACACATAATAAATAAATAATATCATAAAACAGAGGAAAGGTCACATCTTAAAATGTCATGTTTAGTCCTCTCAGCAGCATGAAAGTGGAAGATATACAATCAAGCATGAAATGAAAGGAGGAAAAGAAAAAAGAAAAAAGAAAAATGATTGTAATTGTTAGCTGCTGAATATTTTTCTGTTCTTCACCTACTTGATCATTTCGGCTCTGCTTAATAATAACAAACTGAAGCTTCGTAAAGCACAAACGCTGTTGATCTTTACACATGTGGATCTGGGCACAGTGTTTGTTCAAGCTCCTGTCTACAGAAGAGATGAAGACAGCCGATCAGCTGGGGAGCCAGAGAACTGAGATCACTTTCAAATAGCTTGCTAATTAATTAGCTTTATTCGTCACCGCCGCTAAATCTCCATGGGACTGCACAGAATCTGTTCTTTTTTTTTCTGGCTATCAGCTATATTGCAGCCTGTTTCAGAGAGCTGAGTAATACCCTCGGTCGCACAGACTCCTGTCTCTGGTCTGGCTGTGGAGCTGAAGTGGTGGCTCGGCACAAAGTTGCAGGACCCACTTGCTGCTATCTAGGCCCTCAGTGAGGGCCATGTGGGGGTTTTAGTTGGCAGAGCATGGGGAGGTCATGAATAAATAAGCCAGAATGGGAGTAGCTGTAGGGAAGGAGGCTGCCTGAACATATGAGGGGCTGTGAAATATTAAAGGACGCTGCTCCACTGCTCCAGGCACCAAATGGGAGGCTGACCATGTGGCAACCTCCGGGTCATCTCTGTTGTATTCTGTAGGCCCAACCAACTTCACATGTCTCCCTGTCGGTCACGTTCACCACAGCCTGCTGGATTTCTGTTTTGCTCCTCTCTTCTCAGAACAACGTCCTTTGAAGTGTTGTCAGAAACTGCCAACCGTCAGCAGAGTCGGCAAAGCAATTCGAGTTTTGATCTCGACCCGCTGGGAGTTGACCAAAGCTGGGTTTGTGATGAGCATGCAGCTCTGACAACACTAAAGACAGGTTTTATACAGTAGTTGGAATTCAGTGCCTTCCATAAGGAGACAGGAGAGTGATTCATACTTAAGAACACTCAAAATGAGGTAGAGAAGGACAAAAGCAAGACAAAGCTGTCATGGTGTGAGAAAGCGTTCTCTGACCGAGTGAAGGGAGATTTCAGCTCCCTGCGGTGCAGCAGTGGCTGAATCAGCACTTCTTCGAGGAGGGTCTGTGGCTTCACGTTTCAACACTTTTGAATGAAAACTCTATTTTCTCAGATACAGAATCCCAAACACAGCTTTTACCCATTAACGCTTCTGCACAAGGGGCTTTTTCCATATAGGCTATGCAAAGGCAGTTAGCATTAAGAGGTTTATTTTATCAACTTCACACCAATATTTGTATGTTACAGTAGCTAACATTTTCCTTGAGATTTCCATTTTTATGCTATTTATACTACAACACAATTGCATGTGTGAGACAAATATTGTGCCTTTTACTCCAAAACACATTTATGTGACACCTCTGGGTTTTGTTTACTTTGAAGCACAAGGTTCTCTCCTGCAAAACATACGATATCACTCTTAAGAATAATAAATCTCTTTTTAGTTTTACTTTCAAAAGGCAAGAAATGTTTGGGGTTTTTTTTCTTTTTTTTAAATCTTGGGACACCTAAATAAGCTTTTTGCCATCAAGCTGATAAACATCTTATGTGTTTCAATCTTCAGAAATTCCTTTCCTGACCAGTTTTCTTCTGCTGCCCATTCTCCACCAAGTTTCATTAGCTTCAACATTGTAGTTTGTTGTAGTCTTGCTGACAGACAAAAATCACTGACTTCCAAGAAGGCCACACATGGACAAAAAAAAAACAAAAACAGCCCATCATAATCCAGCCCAGGATGTCTTAAAAGGAAAAGAAAAAAGAAACCTGTAGCATTTTGCTTTGAATTCCAAGGCAAATGACTGCAATGTCTCTGCTGAATTGATTCCAATGCAATAGGTATCATCACTGACCTGTACACTGGTGCATAGAATACAACTAGCAGGATACAGGTTGATTTAAATATCAGAACATCTATGTGGATTTGTGTTTGGTTACATTTGTTTCAGTTCTGTTCTCAGGGTCAGTGTGGCCCTCTGATAAAAAGGACATCTCAGGAGGGAATATCGTCTTTAGAGTGACCATGATGCCTTCAGAAATGCACAGTAGTGTATCATGTCCCTGAAACATTAATGCATCAATACATTTAATAAAGAAAACAGCATTTATGTTGTATGTAGATATAATACATCATCATAATCAAAGAAGTAATTTTCTGTTTTTATCTGATATTTTTAACTAAAATATTTTTTTGTACTTTTGTTACATTTTGACTTGGGTAGATTAGGTATTTTTCCACTATTTGGTTAACTTTAAAAGTTGTACAACAGAGAAAAGTAGCTAACTGAGTTACAAAAATAAACAGCCCTTTTCAATGCTTTGCATATTAGTTATATTATCCAGAGGCTGTGTATCCTACTTTACATCTACCTTGACTGGCTTTGCCTCATTTCAAAGGGAGATGATTTTGTTTTGGAGCTGCAGCATCAGCATCATTCTCTTCCTTAGTGTTGTAGAGCTTTACTCAGCTTGAAGAAGCTTCTTTATATTTGAAGTCATAGCATTTCACCATGTTCTCATTTCTACTTAAGTACTGGATCTGAATACTTTTTCCTATAACTG
The DNA here is from genome assembly GCF_007364275.1 of Archocentrus centrarchus. Classification (NCBI taxonomy): domain Eukaryota; kingdom Metazoa; phylum Chordata; class Actinopteri; order Cichliformes; family Cichlidae; genus Archocentrus; species Archocentrus centrarchus. Next base: position 29,396,444 of record NC_044353.1, on the reverse strand, counting down.
GTCACAGAGCTGCACACACCTTCAAACAAGCTGATCTGTAAACATGTCTTTATCATAACTCCGTCTGGTTTCTCCAGCTTTGATTTCCTAACAAGCCTCCTCTCCTGTTTAAAAAAAGAACTGTTTCACATCCTTGTCCTTCACTTTGAGGATTCACTGGGACTTTTGATGTGGTCTTCTGTGCTTTTTGTTATCTGGCTTGAAAGTGGCAGATAAGTAACAAAAGCAGAATGACTTCGAGCCACAGATTCAATCAGACTTCATAAACTCCAACCAGAGGAAGAAAATCGTCACATATCGGCTGTTTTAATCTAAGCTATGTGGGCCAATCAATACGGTCTCACATCAAACGGCTCCTGTATAGGCCGCATCCCCTTTGCCTCTTTCCATACGCCCTCGCTTGTCTGCTTCTTCTGACTCTGCTACAATCACCTTCCTCCTATAGCTTAGACTAACAACTATCTAATCGTCGGTGGCACTTCTTTTTGCCTACTCGCCTCCTCTGATGAAACACCTCAAGTGCAGAGATCACAGGAGAATGTGTTGAATATGTGCAAGTATGCCCTCTCTGTCAGCTAAGCTGTCTAATGTCCAGGCAAGCTGCAACAGTGTACTGTATCTCATATATCACCTCCCATTCACGCTGCCACAGCCCCCTTCCACTGTTACTATAAATACAACCAGCTGTGTTTCCATTAATAATGCAGCAAGACGCCCAAGCCTTCCCTGGCCTGTACAACGCCGATTCATCATCTCCCATAAACTTTAAAACACCCACTGCTGCCTACTGCCGGTGCTAACGGACACACAGCAAGCAGCTGCATGGTGCATGCACACACACCAACACACACTTCTCTCCATGACAAGTTCACTGGTGAAGGAGGAGGCAGGCACAGAGAGAGAAAATCAGCATGAAAACCAAAAATAACACATTGCATCTTGATGACAGACCAGTTACAGTTTGACTGTAATGAGATATGGAAGCAGAGGGCTGCCGCTCAGTGGAGATGAATTGAATTAGGCTCTATTCTTTCTTGCAGTAACAAATTGAGGTACAATAATGTGGTTTAGAAGCAGTTCCAGAGGCAGAGGAAATTAAGCTTGGTTTTTCAAATGTCATAGTTAATCACTACAATGGAAAGAGAAGAGCCAAGCTGAATCCAGCTGAAGTCTTCCACAAGGTCTGTCCCAAAAAAAATTCCAAATAAGGACAAAGTCCGCCTTCCAGATATTACTGTTGTCCATTATTATTGTTATGTGAACATATCTACAGCTATGAGAATGCAGGCAGCCTGTATAAAGTTTAGGGCTTTTTTATTCATTTTTACATAAAGGAGTCTTTATAAGTATTAAACTTGTATCTGCTCCCTTTCTGACTTAAAACACTGATTTACACGAGTTTGTGTATGTCTGATACCAACCTTGTTTTTGAACTTTATTTGTTTGAAATAAACCATCTATCCATCCACCCACCCATTGATGCATTCATCCACCCACCCATCCATCCATCCATCAATCCAGCAATCCATCTATCCATCCATCCATCCATCCAGCAAACCATCCATCCATCCATCCATCCATCCAGCAATCCAGCAATCCATCCATCCATCCATCCATCCATCCAGAAAACCATCCATCCATCCATCCATCCATCCATCCATCCATCCATCCAGCAAACCATCCATCCATCCATCCATCCATCCATCCAGCAATCCATCCATCCATCCATCTATCTATCCATCCATCCATCCATCCATCCAGCAAACCATCCATCCATCCAGCAATCCATCCATCCATCCATCCATCAAGCCATCCATCCATCCATCCATCCATCCATCCATCCAGCAAACCATCCATCCATCCATCCATCCAGCAATCCATCCATCCATCCATCCATCCAGCAAACCATCCATCCATCCAGCAAACCATCCATCCATCCATCCATCCATCTATCCATCCATCCATCCATCCAGCAAACCATCCATCCATCCATCCATCCATCCATCCATCCAGCAATCCATCCATCCATCCAGCAAACCATCCATCCATCCATCCATCAATCCATCCATCCATCCATCCATCCATCTATCCATCCATCCATCCATCCATCCATCCATCAATCCATCCATCCATCCAGGTCTTTGAGGTCCAGATAAAAGATTCTGTTTTATTTTGGACATTTTAAGAACCCTCATAATTATACAGCAGTCACAGTAAAATATCTATTTGTTTGCGTTCCTGGACACAAACTGTCTTTTTTTTTTTTCTTTCAGTTAGCATGACTTTGTACCTTTTGTATTTTCAACAGTCCAAACAACACCTGGATGCGTCACCATGGCAACCGAGAAAACAGCACTTTAAAAGACGTGTTAAGGGTTTTATTTTAACCCAAACATGATATTTTTGTAAACTTGACACAGCAGTTTTAAAAAACTTAAACCTAAATGAGCCTAACCCAACACAAAAGTTTTAATGCTTAGACTAAACCAAAAAAGAATAGAAATGAAGTGTGAAACAATGTGATGTGTATGATTCGAGCTTAGGTGTCTGATATGAGCAATGAATGAACTTTTGACCATTCACCAAGCAGTCCAACCCTTCCAAACATTGACTTTTTCACAAATTAAAGATCAAAAATATGAAGTCCATGTCAAGGTTTGCAGATTGCAGACCCAATTACAGATTTCTGGGAAATAATTCTTTAAAAAAAAAAAATCTACTAAGGAAAACAGAGGCTTTAAATTAGACACAGGAGGTAATCAGTTAGACTGGAAACACCAGGATAAGGACACAAGCTGGAACTAATTAAGACAACAATGATGGAAGTAAAACTAACAGCAAGGCACAGGGACAGAGGGCTAACAAAATAAAACAGGAAGAAACTACAAGGGGACTCACATAACAGAAGCAAAGTCTTCACAACAAGGTACAAGATGACACCAGGGAGACTAGACTAAACTAAAATACAAGAAATAAACACTAAATAAAATGACATGACAAAAGTAGCAAGAAAAAAAAACAATCAGTCAATTAAACAGAAACTAGAGACAATCAGCACAACCATAAAAATCCTTACTATAATTAGAGAAATAAAGAAAATCTCAAAACTGTAAACTAAAGAGTCTCAACAGAAAACTCATAACAACCTAACAAAACCCACAGACTGTGACATTTCATGTATGGACAGGTATCAGTAGGCTAGATGTGATCAAACAGATGAAAAATAACATACAGGGACACAAAAATAATGGAAAGGTGGGCAGGTGTCATCATTTTGTAAATCCATAATTGACCTATCAACTCACATTAGATAAATAATTAATGGACTGATGTTTAAACAGCTTGTTTCTGCTCTCAGCACAGTTACAAGAATGTTTTGGGGGGGAAAAAATCATTTTGCCTGTAAGAAAAATTAAAGAATATTAGTTCAGTTTTCCTCAGATTTATAATTAATGCCACATTTGCTAACATAAAATCTGGGCTTTTTTTTGTCACCATGACAAGTTCATTGGTGAAGTATGAGGCAGGCACAGAGAGAGAAAATCAGTATTAAAACCAAAAATAACACATTGCATATTGATGACAGACCGGTTACAGTTTGACTGTAATGAGATGTGGAAGCAGAAGGCCGCCGCTCAGTGGAAGTGAATTAAATTAGGCTCCAGTCTTTGTTGCTCAGACTCAGTAACAAATTGAGATACAGTAAGAGGTCGCAGAGGCAGAGGAAATTAAGCATTTTTTTAATGTCATAGTTAATCACTAAACTGGAAAATGCAGAGCCAACAGCTAAACTATGGACAGCTGCAGGTGTTTCCACAACAGGGACACACTGGGACTGAACTGAGGCACCTTTCACAAACAAGGAGTGAACCTGACACGGGCTGAAGCTTGCACAAAGCATCAAGTCTCACACGATGACACCAGTGTCAGTGGACATCTCAGTGACACCACAAAGGTCCTGCATTGAGCTGACAGGAGACACATTAACGACCGACTCAAGCATAATGAAACAATTCAAAATCTGCCAACAACACCACCTGCTATTCAAAAATGGCTTGACTTCAAAATATGCTAGCGTACGCCTTCTGAAGCTTATATGTTTTACTCTTTAGTTAAATTAAATGAGCCTCTCACAGAGCAGAGAACATGAAGTACTCACTGTGGCTGGAAACTCTTCTGAATGCTGCTGCAGGGAGACTAAAATTGGGATTATCAGCAAAAATAGAGATGTGTTTTTGTCTTTGAACTCATTTGAGATCAAAGAAAGAATCAAAATTGATTTTTTTTATTATCTTTAACATTTTTGGCTGCTAAAACACATGTAAAATATAAATGACTGTTTGGACAGAGGAAATCAACCATTATTGTCACATTTATTTGGAAAAAAAAAAAATCACATACACTGACGTTTCAAGTGGACCTACTATGCCTCTCCTTATTCCCAGTCATACACATAATGTTTCAACAGTATGAGACAGTTTTTTTCTACTCTTGGCTTTATATGGCATCAGTGAGAGTGGATATCCCTAGTATGGTCGTGTCAGGGACAACGTTCTGGCTGCCATTCATACCTATTACTTACGAGAGGCAGCCAATCAGAAGTAAGTACTCAAAAGAAAGGGAAGGGAGCAAAAACAGCTGGTTTCAGACAATACTAAAGACAATACTACATCAAATCTCACTATGAGGTAAGTTAGGATTATTTTCAACTGTTTTCAATCAATATATGTGCTCAAGATATGAGCATTCCCCTTTAAGTAAAAAAATCAAACACTAATGCCATTGAAAAATCATTCACTGTGCCCATTAATTTTCTGTATTGTTGTTGTAGCTGCCAATCCCTGAGGTTGAATTTGCTGCCTGAAAACTGATACAAACAGTGCTTTCAAGTAGGAGGCTCATATCTGCTGTCTTTCCCACAGGACCTGAATGCAGCATTACATCCTCCGGCTGACACTTATGCCTCTGCCTTCAGCTTTGTGCACAGATACAGAAACACACACACAAATTACACTCCACCCTACGCTCTGATCATCATCCTGGGCCAGCGTTGCTCCACTGCCGCCATGCATCTGCTGCTCCTGCTAAATATAGCAACCCCACTTTGATGATGCAGTGATTACTGTTGGGAGAACTTAAAAAGCCCCCCCACCCCCCACCCCCCAAATCCATGCCTCTCAGTGGTGCAATTAGCCCTAATAAACTGAGAGTGAATTGATGATGCATGGAGGACTCTGGTCAAAGCCCTCCACCCTCAAACGCCCAACAAACCTCCCCTCTAATTATCACCCACTGAGACAAGGTATGAGAAAGTGAGAATGAAACATAATATACAAGACAAATGACAAGTACTTATGAAATTAATCACACACATCAGCATAAACTGCACTGTTTTTAGTGCTCTGGCTTCTATCCACAGTTGGCAATGTGGAGAAATATTTCAACAACCTTTGTACTGAGTGACTTAAATAGTTCTGATGATCTCCAAAGCAATGCCATTAGATAAAAAAATTTAATCTGCCCAATGGTTAGGTATAGGATTTAGCACAGAAAAAAAATCTGCACAATGGCATTCTCATTAGGCTCAAGGGTCTTTTGAATAAAAATTTATTTAAGCAGTGGAAACCTCCGGGTCACTCTCAGGAGCTCTGTGAATTCCAGCATGGTACCGTGATAGGATGTCACCTGTCCAGCTGTGAAATGTCCTCACTACTAAATATTCCGCAATCAACTGAGCAGAGGTAGCCAACTTTCTGCAGTCAATCACAGAATGGGTTTCTGTGGCCAAGCAGCTGCATTCAAGCCTTACATCACCAAGCGCAATGCAAAGCATTAGTGGTGTAAAGCTTGCCACCACTGAACTCTAGAGAAGTGGAGACATGTTCTCTAGAGTGACGGATCACAGATCTCCGTCTGGCAATCTGACAGGTGAGCCTGGGTTTGGTGGTTGCCAGGAGAACGGTACTCGTCTGACTGCACTGTGCCAAGTGTAAAGTTTGGTGGAGGAGGGGGGTTATCGTGTAGGGTTGTTTTTCAGAAGTTGGGCTCGGCTCCTTAGTTCCAGTGAAAGGAACTCTTAATGCTTCAGCAGACCAAGACATTTTGGACAGCTTCATCCTCCCAACGTTGTGGGAACAGTTTTGGCCCTTCCTGTTCCAACATGACGCACAAAGCAAGGACCATTAAGACATGGATGAGCCAGTTTGGTGTGAAAAAACTTGACTGGCCTGCACAGAGTCCTGACCTCAATATAGAAACTGTGAGCCAGGCTTTCTTGTCCAACATCAGTGTCTGACCTCACATATGCACTTCTGGAAAAATGGTCAATATTCCAATAACAATACTCATAAAACTGGTAGAAAGTCTTCCCAGAAGAGATGAAGCTGTTATAGCTGCAAAGGGTGGGCCAGCATTATATCAAACCCTATAGATTAAGAATGGGATGTTACTCAAGTTCATATGATGTGAAGGCAGACGAACAAAGACTTTTGGCAATATAATGTATAAATACGTTTACATCTCGTTTACACCTTTCTAACATCTATAATGGTGATTTTTTTTTAATAATCGCCCTTTTAAGTTGTATTAAAGGTGAAATTAAAATTATGCATAATTAGAGGCAAGGCCACTTCTAGTGACAAATGTGTGCCAACTAGGCCACTATCTTTGTGCTAGACATCACCTGAGCTCATTAGAGTCACTAAACTGGCTGTGTTAGTGTTGGTGTTACCCTGTAGAGCACTTCTAATGGAACTGTTTGACAAATTATATGACATGCTGCATGGTCAGCTGTACTCATAGCTCATCCAGTTCTGGCCTTTTATTTACCTTAACATATCTGCATGCTATTTAGCACTAAATAACAGGTAACTTAGGTAGCTTTCACTATCTCTTCCAAATGTGTTCACTTTTTACTTTAAAAAAATCCAGGATGGAGATGGCCGTAATGCTTAAACTCAGGCTACTGGGTGAAATCAAGATCATCATCTTTAATGGTGCAAATGAGAAAACGTTGACTTCTGAACGTACCAAACTACAGTGACATCAAACTTTCAGCACTGCGGCTGTCTCAGCATGCAGAAATGAAACTCAAACCTTCAGCTGTAGCACATGGATGCAGATTTAATCATCAAAGCAGCCCTGCACTTTGGCAAACTGTCCAGGATGTATCCTGCTTCTCACACCAAAACAGCTGGGATAGACTCCAGCCCACCACACAACTATGAATTGGATGGATGGATGGATGGATGGATGGATGGATGGATGGATACAGCCACTTAGACTGATAACATTCAAAGTCTTTGCATATGATAAAGACTATGGGATGGGGTTGTTTCACATTAGAAAAAATATTAGTTACCATAACTGGAAATGAAAACATTTTGAACAATAAACTACTAACCAACCATCTTTTCTTTTTTACAAAAGCATCCCCAAATGTAATCAGTTGCACAGTTCCTCAAAAGCAAAAAAAAAAAAGAACAACCTCGTGTCCTAAGGATAGGAGAATTTTGAAATGCACGAGGTGTCCTTGTCACAAGGCCAGACTGAGATTTGAAAAGCTCCAGTGAAAATTGGCTTTCACGTTCACTCTATCAAAACTGTAATTTAAAGAGTAAACAGTGATGTTACTGAACCTATTCCCTCTACCACGTGTAATGCAACAGTCATGAGGCACAACAAGGCTGCACCCATCTTAGTCATAGTCGTATTGGGCGGCCTCTTCATTGAATGCAGTGACATATGTGGCAGCCTTCGAAACATGCCAGTGGATTGTGTTTTATTAGCAGATAAGGAGGGCCTTTTTTTCTCAGTGGAGAGACCGCCAACACAAATGCAGCAAAAACATGTTCACTTGGTATAAAACGTATTTTAGTTAATGAGCCGCATACAGCCCAGTTCTTCAAACTTCACTGCAATTTTCATCCAGTGAGCCAGACTGGACTGTTTGGCGAGCTGGTTTGTGCCTCCAGGCCACATGGTTGTTGCTCCTGACTCCATAAAATGACACTGAAGTTTAGCTAAAATTGTTGCCTAGACACAGCTCACATTTTTCTTTCCATAAATGCAGATAACCACCTAAGCCATTATTAACCCATCACGTTACCATGCCAATATCTTTCAGGCTCTATTGTTAGCAGAAGTGCAGTAGGCATACCAGGTGATTTTCTGATCAGCTTACATTCACCAAAGCTTCTAAAGTTACACTCACTCCTAATCATGTCCTCCCTTCCAATCAAACAGGAGGTGTTTCATCACTGACAAGCATCAATTTTCTGCATCACGTCAGGTGGAGAAAAATGGACTGTAAGTAATGATAGCACCTCTGTCTCCCAAACACCCTGACAGCCTATTAACACCAGACAGAACCATCACTCTGGTATGATGAAACAGTCGCAGACGGTGAAATGATTAATAGACACCGAGACAGAGCTAGTCACTAAGAGAAAGGTGGATAGAGGTAAACGACAGAGGAAAAGGAAGAAGGAGAAACAAGAGAGAGGACAACAGTGAAGTAGGACAGAGCGCAGGGGACGCCTGTCTGTCCCAGATCAGTCGTTTACAAGAGATGGGGAAGGATTGAGCGAGATAGGGAAAAAAGAGAGAAAAGAGTGAGAGAGCAAACGAGATGGCTAAATCTGGAGTTATGAAATACATCTCCCTCTGAGCAGTGTGGCAAATATTGAAAAGAAAGTCGTGCTCCACTCCCTGCACTTGGGCAAATAAACCAGGAGAGAGACTGAAAATAAGAAGACGCAATCCCTTAGAGAAAACAAAGGATTTGACAAGATGTCACCACAACAACAACTGAACAGAGGGATAATCAGTCCAAAAGTCACAACATTCATCCCCTTTCTTTCCTTCCCACGCCCCTGTGGAAGAAGACTCCAAATAAACATGGATTGAAATAATCCAATTAATTCCAATTAATCAAGATTTATCTCCGTCAAGGCCTGTTTTTCGCCCATGAGTCAGGTAAGCTCTGCCCTAGCGTGCTGATAAATCCTCTTTTTGTCAAGCTTTGTTAAACTGAATGAGTGGCGAGAAGAGATTTTGGTCCCTTGATCCCCAAAGAGGGATCTGCATGGGTGGAAATGTCAACTGGGTGCTGTGTCCTCTGTGTGCATAGTGGAACTAAAGTGTGCCGTTTCACAACACTTTACCAACCAAGAAGGAATTAATGGTATTTTCCTGCTAACATGAGCTGAATGGCGACGCAGCTGCAAGGGCAGCAAGTCGTGCCTGATTGTTGGACCTTGACTCTCTTTGAGCCCGACAACATCTGAAGTACAAACGACATGAGAGTCAGTTAATCAACACTCTACAGAGGCGTCGGCCTGTTGAACCACATCGACTAAACTCAGCTCCCAGGGAGCCGAGATAACAGATTTAGATTTGGTGAATCTGGGCCGCACCTCCAAACTTCACTCCCTCAGACTTCTCTTTCTGTGCCATTCTGAGGCTTCAGATACTATGTTAATACGGCAAACCTGAGGACATTTAGAGACATTTATGTTCCTGCAATACAAGCTACACCAATGTGCTCCCTATGGCTAATTACTGGACCAAGAGGTAGAAACATAAGGTATATAAGGTGGCCAGATCCCAACAAATTAAATGTGAGACAAACATTAACAATGCTGAGAGCTAGCCTGAAATGTTGACATATGATTTAACAAATAAAAATCTGCATGTAAAGGGTTTGGCATGGATCATGTGAAGGAGACACGTAGTATATTTTTTATTGAATGCAATGCTCCCAATTTCATATAAGCATAAATGAAAGATAAAATGTATTTTGTGATCTTATGTAACAGCCTTTTTACACTTGTGTATTCCCTTTTTGTGTCACAGCAGCTGTTAAACTGCTAAACTGTCATCTTTGGGTTTCAGTGGGAATCACATTCTGAGCCACATGTTTCTTGTGAGGCAAAATATATAGACACATATACAGTACCAGTCAAAAGTTTAGACACACTCATGCATTCATATGAATGCAATTAGGTAAGTGTGTCCAAACTTTTGACTGGTACTGTACACATACAGTATAGATAGCCAAAATCAAAATGTGGGACATTATGTCAGCATGTGGGACAGGAGAACAAGGGATAAAAATGATGTGCAGTGCCACATAAAGTGGGACAGCTGTAACCCTGTGTGTCCATATTTACCTGTGAGGGTCATACAGTTTCTCCAGCAACAAAATTTGTACATGTTCACACTGATTTTAAGGCACAGGATCAGAAAATTGACTGTGTTCACCAAGAAGAAATTAGGTAAAATATTAATTTCACTCTTTGATTTTTTTATGTTTTTACTGTTTAGGTGGTTGGCACTGTCCCGTCACAGAAAGATGGTCCTGAATTCGAATCCAGGGCGGGGCCTTTGCAAAGAAATGCAAGGTGTTAGGTTAATCAGTGCTTCTAAATTAGCCATAGGTGTGAATGTGAGTGTGAATGGCCATCTGGCTCTTTTAGCTAACCCTGTTATAGACTGGTGATTTGTCCAGGGTGTGCATTGGCCCTAGAACAGTTGGGATAGCCCTCCTATTCCAGCTGTTACTGGATGGATGGATGGATGGATGGATGACCTCTGTAAAGTGCAAATAAGGTTGCAAGTAGATACCCCCTGTGAAGGGTACCATGGCAGAACCTTAGAGCATACTGCCCCATTGAAAAGCCACTGTACTAAAAGTACAATAAGGTTTTGTCTTTTCTGCAAAGAAAAATGTAATGGATAAATAAAATGTTTGTCACACTAGAGAGAACTTTAATAATGAATTTTAATAGTTAATTTTCATCCTTGCATGACTATTGTAGCATACACTGGTGTGAAAAAAAAAGTGGGCTAAAGTGAAAACTAAACATTTGCTTTAATTTAACCTGGCTGAGCTCTTGTTTGAGTTTGGCTGCATTTTGCCATCTCACTTTGATGGTTTAATGTGTTTGTTTTTTTAAAATATATCAGTGTTTTTCTGGTCTTTAAAGAAGGCTCTGACCTTTGTGGGCTGAACTCAAAATAAGTATGTGGGTTAGTCAAGTAAATGGGATATCTGTAATAAAAGATAAGCACAGGCGCTGTAAAGAGTTATAGATGCTTGTGAAAAACAGCCAAATGCAGATCTGCCATTATCTCTCTATGCAGTGAGTCCATCACCTATGTCCCCCAGAAAGAGTGGATTTGCCAATTAAATCTGAAACTTATGGGTTTGTATTATAATGTGCCATATATTGTGTCTGTGCAGACTGAAACTTATTACTTTTATATGAGCAAGTGAAGTGCCGCTGACACTGATCTATGGAGAGCTGGTAGCGTGCATTAGTGTGCAATGACTGCTTGACATCAGCATGTGATGAGTGTGTTTGAACTTAGAGCACCACTCAAAAGCAAAGACTGAGTTGTGTATTTGTTCACCAACACTTAACTCCACCATCACTACACGAAAACGCTCCACTTTTACACCTCAAGCCAGCCGACAAGCTCCTCTAAAACCACAACTAATGCACTGATGGTGGTGCAAATTTCCATTGTCATGTGAACACATTGCACACACAGCATGAATTGCATGTGTGAGTTTTCATTGTCGAAACCTCTTTTGTGTGAAGTTTCGCTTCATTATGCTGAAATCCACCCTCCTGATCTGCACAGCACTTTTCAATAGAGAAGCAGCTTGTGTGTAATTATTTGTACCATGTAAAGTGACCCGCTATCACCTTCCTGTGCCGCTGTGTTCAGTAGAGACAAAGGCATCTATAGATAGGCTGAACTCGGGTGGCGAGATAATGACAGGAGCAAACCGAACACATGTTCCCTGCTGGCAAGGTGACCCTTTTCTTGTAGAAGCAGTCACTCAGGTGTGAGGACAGCAGTTTGGACAATAAGTTCTTCTGCTGTTTAATTCATGGCAAGCCCACTGTGTCTGTTCCCGAGTACATCGGTCCACACGTTTCTAATGCAATCATGCATATGTGTCCATGTTCATCCATGCATACCATGTGCTACAGCCAATATGTCAGGTTATCCAAAGTGGTTTACTTGGTGATTTTATGCACTGTTTAGCCTTTTTAATGTGAACACTGAGCAGTGAATTCCTCTGTGCAGCAGATCATCAGCAATCCTTGGCATGCATGCAAATCTATGTGGGTGGGATTATCAGTTTGATACAATGATAAATCTATGAGCTGACATATCTCATATTTCTCCCTATATGAGTTTTTAGAGCTGATGCACATAAATTAACTCATTCCTTGTCTTGTCTTTTATTGTTCTTTCCTGCCGTTCTGCTTTCTTCCTCTTCTTCTTTTATTCCCCACACTTTTCTCCCTCTTTTCTTTTGCCTCTATGAACCTGTGAAAGACTAAACTGGCTACACTGCTGGCATAAGGAGTAATCCACTGCCAAATACTGCTTCCGTTTGCCTTGCCTGTGTCTGTGCATCCCTCAGCAGATCCTCTAATTTTTGTGCAATTGCTGCATATTTTCATTTAAAAGCTGGGATTCTACATGCACAGACAGCCATGTGACACAGGAATTAATGTTTCACATCAATGCAGTAAACTTGAACATGCAAACCCCCTCCCTTCCTCCCACCTCCTGCTGCGCACACACACACACACACACACGCACACACACACACACACACGCACACACACACACACACACACACACACACACACACACACACAGAGAGACACCCTTTGGACTCCATCATCATCCCTCCACAAAAATAAAATCATACTCTTTTGCTTTGGCATGCACCCTACTCCATTTCCATGCATGTCAAGGAAAAAAAGAAAAGCAGAAAAGCCAGAAAACATTCTTACTGTCTTCTACAATCCCTGATGAATTACAGAAATCCCTCCTCTGGAAAAAAGGGGACAGAAGTAGAAAAGAGAGGAGGGGGGGGGAGCCCAGCGGTTGCCAGTTGCAGAGGAATAAGGAGTGAGTAGGGGCGAGCAGGAAGATGTAGTGAAAAGGAAAGAAAAAAAAAAGAAAAGACAACCACTGCTGCAACAATCAAGACCCTCCTCCTCCACAACCGCCACCACCACAAGAAATTACAAGGCGTCCGGCGTGCTGCTGTACGCGGAGGTATGGAGCATTATCCTCGGCTCCCAGCTCGTCCTCCAGCAGCGGCAGCAGCTCTGTAGTAACACTTCTATCTCTTTGGTCCGGCAATCTCCCCATGCCTCGCTCACTATCATCCCCTCCTCCCTCCCTCCTTTGAGCTTGTTCACAGTGCCCCCCTCACCGTCTCTCTCTCTCTCCTCTTTCTCTCTCTCTACTGGTTGGCTGGCTGCTCTCCCTCACCCCCCCTCCCTTACCTCTCCGTCTCACTCTCCATCCCTCTTTCTCTCTCTCTCCTTCATCATTACCCAGATACAGGGCATACCCCTCCCTCCTTACATCTGTCTCTCCTCTCCTCCCCTTCCTCCTCTCCCCCTTTCTCTCACTCCCTCTTACTGTCTTTGATGTTTTGGAGTTAGACTCTTAGCTGTGAAAAGAATCTGCTTCTTTTCTCTCTCTCTCTCTCTCTCTCTGAAAGCACCACAGAACAGAGAAGAAGAGTGGGATCCACCCAACAGTGCAGAGATATACACACACCACGAACACTCACGCACACAGATACAGAAAAGATTATCCAATAATCACTATGCAATATCAGCAGCAAAACCACACATGTCAATTAGAGCCACAATTTTCATTTATTTCTTCCATAATCTAACAATTTATCCAAATCAAAGATACAGAACAGTGCACTGTGCAGCAGTTCTCTCACACGGAGATATATGAATAAAGAATGAAAGAGATGTCTAAAACAGGATGAGGGAAGCCACTGCTGCAATGCATATTATCATACATGGGGGGGTGGGGGTGGCGAAGAGGACCGTGGGTGGAGAAGGAGCTTTCTACTGATGAGCTGAATTGAATAGCAAGTAGAAGCCAACTCCATTATGCCAATCAGATCTCAGTAGTTGGGTACTGTATAATCAGGAGGAATCTGATCTCCAAGTTACTGCTCAGTGTGATCAGTATAAACTCTGGGCTGTTGGCTTGTCCTGTGCTTGTTTAATCTGGAGTGCGTGTGGATCCCAGAACCACAGAAACACCAAGAAAACATGTTTGTTTCTGTTGATGCTGACAAGTGTGACTCTGCAAGTGAAATATTAACACAATACCACTCATTCAGAATCCAGAGATGAAAAATAATTACCTTTTTTTTTGGCTCGTTTTGCCTGTGTCTCATTGGTCTCACTGTGGATTTTTTGTAGCCGTTTCTTATTAATGTTGCCTCATTTACTGTAAATGTGACTTTTTTTCTTTTTTTTTTTTTTACATTTTGTATTTTATTTCCACATCCTTTAACTGAGATACAGCAGTAACATGTTTCCTGTGTATGGATTCTTCTCCCTTGATTAAGCATGCTTTATAGACATATCCAAACATTTTCTTTACCACTTATCCAATTCAGGGATGCGGGGGACTGGAGCCTCCTCCAGCTGTTCCCCCATCCAGAGGGAGAGGTGGGGTATGCTCTGGATAGGGCACCAATCCATCAGAGGCTTTCGAGTTATTGTATAGATATTATATTATTTTTATGTACTTAAGTTTCATTCTATATTATTCATTTCATTAGGTACACCCTGCTAGTGCTGGGTTAGCCCTGCTTTTGCTTTCAGAACTGCCTTAAATCCTAATGGCACAGACTCAACAAGGTGTTGGAAACATGCCTCACAGATTTTGGTCCATATCGACAGCATCACACAGTTGCTGCAGATTTGTCAGCTGCACATCCGTGTTGCAAAACTGCCGCTTTGTTCCGTTGGATTGAGATCTAGTGACTGTGGAGGCCATTTGAGTGCAGTGAACTCATTCTCTTGTTCAAGAAACCAGTTTGAGATTATTGGAGCTTTGTGACGTGGTGCTTTATCCTACTGGAAGCAGCTATCACAGGCCGGACACCCTGTGGTCATAAAACAGTGCTCAGTCAGTACGACGAGGCTCAAAGTGTGCCAAGAAAATATCCTGCAGACCATTACACCAGCACCACCCTATCTTCAAGTGTTGACACAAGGCAGGCTGGAGCCATTCTTTTGTCTTGTTTATGCCAAATTCTGACCCCATTGACTGATTAGATATTTGTGTTAATGAGCTGTTGATCAGGTGTACCTAATGAAGTGACCGTTTATTGTATTTTATACACAAATGTGCGTTATTGATATATTTTTTACTTTATTATTATTTCCTTTATTGGCTAATTGTTCCTATTTTTTAGATGCGCTCTTGTGGTACTTGTGTGGTACACGCTTATCACTGCATATTATTTGTTTTGTTTTGTTCCGTCTTCTCTGTGAAGCACTTTGTATTTCACTAATATCCATACAAGGTTTTATGCAAATGTGATTCACTGGTTGATTGATCAACAATGTTTCTAGTGAGGCTGTGATTTATTAAACTCCATACTGCAGTGCTGTTTTATTTGATTATGCACCTTGTCTTTGATTATGCCAACAAAAACCTCAAAGTCCTGTAAAGTTGCTCAAACTGTATCTGATTCAGACACCCTGCAGTCAAGGAAATACACATTTCATAGTTCGCACTGTTAACATGAGCGACGCTAATGCAGAGTCATGGATTCATACTTCAGGCATGATGATCCAACTCAAAGGTTACACTGACAGGAAAACCCTGACATCTCAGCTCTTTAAAGTGGGTTTAATAACAATAAATATCACCAGCCTTCACTGTATTTTGCCTCACCGGCGTAGCATCCATTAACTCCGAGGCTGTGCGTTTAGAAATGGATGCGAATGAATCCGCACACAGCGAGGCCTGTCCACCTCTTCACTTAGTCGGTGACTCATACCGAGGTCACTTTCATACACAGTATCACAAGAATTACCATCTGATCTATCAGGTTCAATAAATTGGTTCTGTGCTGAATTTTAAGCCTGCATATGCCTGCCTGTGACTGATGAAATCTAGGGGCTTTTCTCATTTCTCTATTTTATGCCCCCTTGGCTGCTCGGCGCTCCTGCCTGTGAACTGGAAATCAATCTCAGTGCGCCATCTTGAAGGATGTCTCAATTCTCCAAAATGCATTTGGATGAGAGAGGGGAGCAGAACGGAGGCTTGAGAAGAGCTGTGACCGAGGATGTAGGTGTATCCGGAAGGAATGAGGCGCGATGCTGTTGCACAAAAATGTCAATTTTATGAGGTAAACATTTTTCTTTAGAAATTTCCGTCACGCTTTTGAGAAGAGAAGCCAGGACAATAATCTAGTGATTCTAGTTCAAATGAAGGTTTCACTTGTCGTAAAATACCTTTCTGTAACTATTAGGACATCTTTAGTTATCAGCAGGAGAGAATTTCTGTCACCTTCAACAACCACAACCAGCTGCAGCTGTACAATTACTGCAGCTGATTACGTTCGTTTACACATAAGGTGTCCTTTGGCATATTCACACTGGACTGTAGCATAAATTAAATTTATTGACAACTGCATTTGTCAATGCACAGCATTACTGTTGTGAAGGGGTGTGGTTTAAGCCAAACTACTAACTAACCAATGAGTTGAAGTCAAAGTGCAAAGCACAAAGGTCCCCTAGAACCTCCTGCCTACCCATCACCTCTCCAACCTCCATCTGTGGACTTTGTATGTCTGATAAGTATGGCTGCTATCTACCAACAGCCATTGTAGCTGCCAGTGCTGCCAGTGGGGAGATGGGAGGAACCAGACAAAGCTCCATTCACTGGCAAGCGCCGCCTGCTGCACCCGCAGCAGAATTGCAGCCAATTTCTGCTCAGTGGGATTAATAGGAAGTGGAACGGCTCCCATAGATGGGCTCTGATCCTTTGCAGAAGTGTTTCTACGCCTGAGGCATGAAAGAGGCTTTGCACAAAGCTGAAAAATCAAACACAACTAAGTATTCTTTTCATTCATATGTTGTTTTAGTTATAAAAAATAATAAGCTGCATGGATATAAGCGGTGCCGTTCACCGCGTATATCATTCTTGTCACATTCATTTAAAGCAGGCCTAATTTCAAAGTTGTCCAAACACTGAGAAACTCATATGACATCTGAGATGAGAAAATCTAATAGTATAGAGGATGCAGCTGTGCCACATGCCATAAAAAAAGACTGCTTCAAAATGACAGAGGCGGGACTAAGACGTGAGAACAGGAAAGAAGGATGTACAAGCTGAGAAAAGAGAAGAGGCGTGTGTGTGTTTTGTTCATTATGCTCAGGCTGGACCAACAGACTCAAATGGATGAGTGTTAAAAAAAAAAAAAAGCAGTTCCAGTAAGCTATAAAGTAGCGCCATGCTTTATGTATAAGACACGCGGCCCTGGCCTGAACATGAAAAAAAGTGGAGTTGCTTTCATAGCAGACAGTCAGGCTTAATAGAGAAAGATAGATACAATAAACATAAGAGCATCTTGTGCAGCTGACATATTTATTCAGTTCCCTCTGTCAGACACACGGGGTTTTGTTACAGTCATAATTTACACTAATGCTCTGACACCTCAGCCAGCAGCCGGTCATTTGAAGCCTGTGCCACCTGTCACCTGGGAAATAACATGCAATGGCAATACACCTCTCCAAAGCTCTCTCTCTCCCTCCTCTGTGTGTTTTCTCCTCTCTCTTCTCAGCCTAAACTTGTTTCTTGGGGTGTTTTCTTGCTACTTCACTGCTGCTGCTGGCTCCAGTAGCCCACACTCACACTTAGCCCTCCAACAACTTCACACAGCCAGCCATTTTGCAGGGCTACAGCTGTCATGCACATGACAGGTTATAATCCCCAGAGTGGCGAACAGAGGGAACATAGAGTCATGTGTCTACATACAAACGAACCAAGCATGTGCTGCAGTTTGGGTTTAATGGAGTTGTGATGCAGGCGAGAGCAAGATGAAGGGGGTGTCTTAATGAATAATTAAAAGTGTGGAAACTTTGGGTTAAAATGGTTGGAAAATATTTGATGTGCCACAGGATGGAAATCTACTGAGTTTTGTATGAGGAAACGCTGCAGGGAGCAGAGAAAGTTAAAAGCAGTGGTGACCAGCATGTAAGCAGTCGAGAAGTACTTTATGAATACATTTACAGTTCAGCTTAATACAATACAGAGCGAAATATTATTTACTTTTAAGTCAATGAGTTCTTTAAAAACAGCTTTTATTACTCTTTTATTGCCTGATATGGTGCTTTTGAATTTTTTTTATTGTTCATGTTCTTCTATTTTTCTTTACCTTTCTATTTTTTATTGCTTTTACTAATATTAATAAATCCCAATTAGTTTATGTGATACAGCCGACTAATGAAAAGAAAACGTATCACTTTCTTTCTGTACTTCACACATTACAACAACCTGTTAACTGCGATGGATCGTGAACCGGGAAAAAGTTTTGAAAAATCATTGCTAAATATTATATAATAGATTACAATGAAAAGATGAATAATTTGTCTCTTGATACAAATATTTAAAATAAATGCATGAAATATGTTTTTCCTTTTTGCCTGCAGATGACTCCTTAAAGTCATCTCTACCTTGACCTAATGATGTAATCCGTAAAAGAGGACATTTAGCTGATGATATGGATCTGATCTACATTTATGCATCTTAAAGAAAAGAATGTGAAATCACGGTTTGATCATTTGCTGCAACCAAACGTGCATAAATCTAAGCAGAATAAAAACGTGTATTTAGTTATGACAGCCTAAAACACTGATCTTTAATATTAAATTTTGTCAGTTTTCCCCTTTTTTTTCTGTCTCTTTAATCGTATAAGATCTCCAAGACACCAGTTTCCTCACTGCTATAACGGATAATCTCTTTTTTCCCATCCTCATTATGAGAAAACTGTTATAGTTGGCAACAGAATTAACTGCTCGGCTGCTACCGAGAGCTGGAAAGAAAGAAGTGGGTCATTTGTTCGGAGAGAGGAGGGGAAGAGCAGAAGAACGCAAGTGCTGGTTGGGTAGGATGAAAGCATAGGTAGAGAGGAAGGAGCTAAAGGCTGAGCACTAAACAGGAGGGTGAACAATGGAAATTAACCAGATGAATAAATCAGAGCTGGAGTGAAAATGAAGCAAAGGAAAGTTGACTGCAGAGCAAGAGTTTTAACTGAAAGTAAAAAAATAAATAAATAAAAATCTGCACACTTGACAGCATCTATTGAATGAATTATTTAAATTTCTGCTTCTGACTGAATGCTTTGATGGGTACATCCCTTCAGTATGGCCCCACAAAGGAGAAATACTCACACAAGTAAAAGTCCTCAACTGTATATTTTACTTGTATAGTGTCATCAACCTTTTTTTTTTTTGCCCTAATATTAGATTACATACATTTGTCTTGCCAATAAAGAAACAAAAGACACAACTAAAACAATACTTGAGTCAACGGTGCCTTTTTCTGCCTTAAAAACAGGTGTGGCATCTCAAATCTGCACAAGGTTTTGAAAATGATTCCATCTTGGCGTCACCATAAGTTGATGAATTGAAACGGTTTCATTTATGATCGACATGAACGAATGACACGTGTACATTCAGGCAGGACACTCCCCCGAACAGAAGAAAAGCAGGAACAATGCTAACCACTGCACCACTGTGCAACTCCTGAGCGAGAGCTTCGCTGAATCTGCAAATGAAGTAAAGCTGCCAGGTGATCCAGTCAGCACCCCCCTGTTTAGCTGTGTAATGTAGCATCAGTACACTTTAGCATGGAATTAATAGTGTAACTTATGATGTTCTAAAGAGGCACTGTAGGGAAGGAAAAAAGAGCTTGCAAAGTAAATTTGATTCATTGACTTTTTTTAAATTTCTGAAAAATATTACAACTAAAAAAAATATTAATATTAAATAGTATACTAATAAATTGCTTAGTGAAAAGTACATTTACTGCAATTACATACCACAGGGAAATATTGTACTGTTGAATCAAGTATCTGAGTTTGTCATCATAATCTCAAAGAACATTTGATTTTTTTTTTCTTGCAAATGTTTGAGTTTTTTCTCAGAATATTTCCACCCTCCTCCGGCTCTGTTTTGTGGGTACTAAGTTGCTTACATACAGCAACTGACCCAAAGTTAGAGCAGAGCCACTCTGGCTAACAGATGTGCTGATGCAGACAGCTGTGGCAGATATCAGCTGGCTGGGTTTGACCTGAGCCAAATCAAGCCACCGAGTCGGTCCTGTCGACCCCATTTTTGCACTGATGGAGGTACTTGACAAATAATGGCTCCCTGTGTTGTGCAGATCAGCGAAGAAGTCTGAGCTTCAGTTTGGTTGAGTGAAATTCTAATATTAGTCTGGTACTTTGTACTAATTAACAGTTATCTGTCTGTGCATCACACACAGCTTGCTAGTGTTAGCCGATAACTTAGCACTCTTGTCCAAAAATGGTAATAGCAGGACAGAAAACGGAAACAATCTTTCAAAAGTGGATACAAGTGACAAAATTTGTCCCTCTGGAGCCTTGAAAATTTCCCAATGTAGCTGTCATTCCCAACGGAGAAGACGAGTCTTAGAAGCTTCTTTGTTTCAGGTGAAACAAATAACTGCAGTGACAAATATGCTGCATGCTGGTCCAATAGTTCAATACTAATTGCAGGTCAAGGGGTTACCCTTTAATCCCTTTGACAGCACTATGACTCATACAACTAGGTTTAGACATTTAACCTCCACCCTGTCACTTGAGAACTGGGTAACCAGTGAGGAGTGTAAAAGGTACACCCAGGAGACGTGATTGAAAAAAGTAGCATTACATGCACTATTACATCACAATAGAAACTTGTTTCTGCCACTGAAAAAATATATGTAAATATATGTATTTTGGCATCCATAAGTCAAAATTTTGAGTTAGGCATCTAAAAATATTACTACTACTGACTTGAAAATTTGAGTTATTGAGTCAAACTTTTGGGGCAGCATGGTGGCGCAGTGGTTAGCACTGCTGCCTCACAGTTAGAATAACATCTGGAGGGTCTGGGTTCAATTCCCAGGGCTCTCCCTCTCTCTGTGTGGAGTTCGCATGTTCTCCCCGTGCTTGTGTGGGTTTCCTCCTGCAGTCCAAAGACATGCACTTACTGGGGTTAGGTTAATTAGCTACCCCAAATTGCCCATAGGTGTGACAGTAGTCTTGAAAATGGCCAGTCTTTGAGTTTTCAAGTGGCTCATGGGCTTTATCAAAAAAATAAAAAAAAACTAATACTACTACTGGCTGAAACACTGAGGCTTCAAAAATGCAACACCCAGACACTGCTGGGGGGTGTCGTGATGGCTGCATCCATTTTTATACATACACAGTCTAGGAGGGCACTCAACTTTTTAAACCCTCTTCTTTTTTTTATTAAGTACTAAACATGATGGTAACATAAAGACAGTAAAATAAACTCAGACCAGATGTCACAGTCTGCATAAGCTCATCTTTCTTGTAAAAGCTAATTTCATATATTTAGATTCAAGGACAAACATGGGATGTTTGAAAAAGTTTGGGAACCCTTTGAAATTTGAAGGGTGCGTGCATCTGTTGAGAACCAAACCGCCAGAGTAGCGGTTTTTGGATACTTCCTGCTTGTTTTCCTATTACTGCTAAAATATAAATACAAGCAGTATTTAAAAAAAAAAAAAAGAGTAAAGGAGAGAGAATACAAAAAAAAAAAGAATTAAGTGTCTTTAATGATATAGGCTACATTTGTACATTTCTACAGCAGACTTTCAATAAGACTAACTGCCAATAAGAAAGAGAACGTTTTACCTGTGACAACAGAAAAACTGGATGTC
Source organism: Archocentrus centrarchus (assembly GCF_007364275.1). Taxonomy (NCBI): domain Eukaryota; kingdom Metazoa; phylum Chordata; class Actinopteri; order Cichliformes; family Cichlidae; genus Archocentrus; species Archocentrus centrarchus. Next base: position 29,374,658 of record NC_044353.1, on the reverse strand, counting down.
AAAAGCTTTGAAATTAAATACTCAGTGTAAATATTCAGTTCAGTATTTTGTCCCATTAAATAATAGAAAACATTTAATAGCTTGAACAATCAATGTGAAATATAAATTACATTAAAGCACCTTTTCAAGAATGAGGATATTAAAATAAATAAATTGGCCTTTCCATATCAAGACAGTACATTTTCATGGTAGTAATGTAAGGCTGTGCAGTCACACTGAATGCTCCCCGCCCACTGATGTAAAACATACAGTACGTAATGACACAACGTGACTCCCACAATCAACAGCAAATAACTCTGGTTACAATATAAACACCTATGGATGTGTAGCTCCATCAGCAACAACAAAATATTAGTAACAACTGCAGACGTGGTTTCCTTCAGTTCTTTTTCTTAAAAGAGAGCAAATAAAGGACAAAAGTGAGAGGATTGTCACTTATTTCTGCCACCTGGGTGAAGTCCTGTTAAAGATCTTAGCAAGAAAAAGCAAATCGCAGTTTCTCACTCACTCGTCATCCACGCTGGGAAAAGCTGCAGCTGATGGAACACGTCTACAGCCAGTAAAGCTGTCCTACAATGAAATCACTTAACTGTACACCATTCATGCACGAGCCTTTCATTTATGCGCCAATGATCCTGCTTAAACCTGGCAAACCAACAGTCGCGTGATCGGGTGCAGCGACACACATCGTACACTTTGATCCCTCAAGACCTGCAGACCTGCCTGCCAAAAGCATGCACGCACACACAGGCACACACACACACACACACACACACACACACACACACACACACACACACACACACCAAGTGAGAAAAGCTTACTGTGAGTATAAAATCGAGGGTAGAGGGTGTTTTGATGAGTACTTCAAAAAGTCACAAGAACATATCAAAGATCGAGGCACAAAGCTGCCCGTTTAAAACCCACCAGTACAAGTACCAGCAACCGGTGACGGTGGCTCCTGCCTCCACTGCTTTACATGGTGTAGAAAAATTCATACTTACTATGTTACAGTACACAGAGAGTGCCTGTTTACAGGGCCCCCCCAGACACAAATATATTTAATGCTTTGTTTTATTTGTACACTGGAAATTTGGTACTCTAAGGAAATTTTAGTGAACACACTATTTTAAAAATCATACAGCAATTAAAACACTCATAAGCTTGTTTTACATAAAACCCTGTACAAGTTAACATTACCATTCAATCAAAATAATTATTTAGAAAAATGTCAGAGTTTCAATAGCTCATTTTTTACAAAACCATTTTTTTGGATGTGAGAGAGATACAATATAATTCCAGGGACTAATTCAGTCCGAGTACTGGAGATCTAAGTCCACTGTGCCGTCTGTCACCACTAACCTCACCCTCTTGGGTTTAGTGGCACCCATGGAGTGTGATGTTGTAACAGGTCCATAGTGTGATGTGCCTTGGTGTTCCCCAGGCTGACACTGCTGCTGCATGTCTTTCCTGCAGTGCTCATCCTGACCTTTGAGCCCTGAAAATCCAGCCAGAGAAGCTGGGTTAGGCAGCTGGGGTCCACAGGGCTCAACGACCAGCCGCCCCTGTGTGCCTGAAGGCTCCATCAGGCAGTGGTAGGTGTAGTTTGTTGAGCCCAGTCCTGGGTAGCCCTCAGCACCGTCCCTGAGACCCAGGGTCAATGAATGGTCTCCACTGAAGTTTAGTACGTAAGGAGGACCTTGATAGCCATAAGGGAAAGAGGCTGAGGAGGCTGAGGACTTACTTGCTGGTGCTGGTGTACCAGGTGGTGTATTGTGGACCACTTGGGGGCTGCTGTGCTGAGACATGGGGGAAAGAGTAGAGCCAAAACTGAAATCAAAAGGATCTTGCTGAGTGTAACATGGCTGGTGTTTGTCTGAGGTCGGTGCAGTGGATTTATCCTGTTTCATACTCTTTTCCTGTGGTGACAAATAACTGTCGGACATTTTGCTAGGGAAGAAGAACTGCCTTGGCAGGACAGAAAAATTTTTGTATGCCATGTTGGCTTCACCACTTTCATGTTTGTCTGATGACATCTTAGTTTTACTGTAAGACTGAGAAATTGGGGAGTTGGGTTTATTGAAATGAAGGTTGGACCTGTTGGAGGGACCAAGGTGGATGTCTTTTTCAAACCCCTGAACAGGTACATTGCCTTTCTGATGACTGTCTGCACTAACGCAGAACCTCTGACTCTGATGAGTTCTCTCTACAGCACCTGGTTTTGCACCGAGCATTCTGCCTGTGACGGTCGGGCTGCCAGCAGCCATGGTGTCTTTGCAGGGTGCACTGTACAAGTTCTGACTCTGGTTGCCCCCCTGAAACTTAAGCACCCTGTGAATAACCGTAGACGTTTTCTCTGGAAAGTTGAATGGATTGTCAGGAGGATTGGGATTTTTCACAGTGAACAGCTGAGGAGAGAGGAATTTGTTAGACATTTGAGAAGACTGGACGGACTTTGTTAAGCAGCCCTGGGACACTCCTCTAATTGTGTTTGGCTGACTGCTTGGAAACGACTGGGATTTATTGGGAATGGTCATACGATGGAAGGGACCCTGGGTTTTAAGGTTAGCCGGGGTTTTTGATTGGCTGGTGCTGGGCTTTATGTTGATGGGGGGTTGGATTAAAGTAACAGGACTTTGAGGTGTAACAGAAGAGGATGCTGCACCAAGCAACCGAGGTTTGCTGGGTGCCAATAAAGGTTGAGTTTTTAGGTCTTCTCTGGACAGCCTCATTCCTAGATTTTTATTTATAATTCGATCTTTAGCCACCAAGTCAGAGTTGCCCGGGACTGAATAACTGAAACTGGGGTTGGGTAGGTTTCTGTCTTTGGAGGTATCCTTCGTTTCACATTCCAGAGGAACAGAGTCATTTTTGGAAGGCATTAGGCCTGGAAAAAACTGCAGATCATCACTGGTAAAGTTATTTCCAGGACTCGGAGGGCCAAGGTATGGCGTTTCAGTGGTCCATGTGTCGGTAGGACTGTGAGAGAGCGGACTGCTGAAAGGATCTGTGGGCGGATCCAGGGAACACAGATCTGATGGAGACGATGGAAGTATGTTCTGTGGCTGGTAATACCCCTCAAAGTTGAGACACTGAAAGTCAAGAATGTCATCACAGCAGTTTGTGAAGCTGGGCTCACTAGAAAGCATGTTATCTGCTGTTGCAAACGGGGGAGACTGTGACGGGGGCTGGATGACAGAATTAGAAGAGACTGTGGGCTTTTCCAAAGTCTGAGATGAACACAGGCCCTCAGAAAGCCGAGAGAGACTGTTGTCAATTTGCTGGAGAGTGTGACTAAGGCAAGTGGTGGGTGTTTCGACAGGCCCACACTTGTGTGTTCTGTCCATTTTGTGCCTTTGTTTCCTTCCTCCGCTGATCATCTCTGGCCTTTCAGTGATTCTGTCTGCAGCCAAGGATGCAACTTCAGTTTTACTGTCATTGAGAGGCGAGGACAGAGACAACGGTGAGAGAGACAAAGAAAATGGCGGCGGTTCTGTTTTCAGAGAGCTGTTGTTCAGTCTCTGAGAAGATGGGCACTCTTCTTTGAGCTTGCAACAATCAGGAAATCCTTTTTGTTTACCTAAAATGTGCCCCTTCATCTCCGTCTTAATAATGGTCTCTACTTTTAGATCAGGCTGTATGAGCTCCTCTTTACTGTCCACCTCCCAAATATCCTCCATCTTCCTCCGCAGTTTAATTACCGGTAATGGACAACCATTTAAATCCAATTCCAGCTCTTGCTTTTTTTGTGGCCCACTTTCAAACAAGCAGCAACTCTTTACAAAACCGTCTTCGATTTTTGTTTCCTGCCCTACCGCTGACAACAATGCACTGTCATTTTTCTGACTCTCAGTTTTTTCTGGCAGTTGCTTGACTCCAACCACAGGGTCCCTATCGATTTTCTCTTTAACCTCTACTTTGTTGCTGGCAGATTCACTGGGCCCACATACATTTTCAAGGTCTTTGTCTGATTTTGCAGAAATAGCAGAGAAATTTATAGCTTGCTTTTCATGTAGCTTCTCCCCTCTTTTTTTCAAACGATGCAATCTGTTTTTTGACTTCTTACTAGCCTGCACGTGAGCCTGAGCTGCCTCCATCTCCATGTTTAAAATGGATACTGAATCCATAATAGCTTTAAAAGGATCAAATTCCACCAACTCGTCTCCTTTTTCTGCTTTTAATGCCATATTTTCCAATCCTGCACTTTGCATTTCCCATACTTTCCCTCTTCTCCTCTTTAGTCGAATCTTAAAAAAGTCTGAATTCATCTCTTCTAAACCGCTTTGTTCAAGCATCAATGTTTTCACCTGATTTTTATTTTGAGATTCATCTAAAGCAGGGCTTTCAGAGACATCCTCAGCAGGTTCGCTCTCTTTATTACTCTCTAGTGTCTGTGCTTTCCTGACATCACCTTCGTCCTGCCTCTCTAACTTACACTTACGAGCATTCCTCAGTAAATGGCCACGCTGAGCTTCAGCAGGTCTAGAGCGAAGGACTCTGTTAAAAGGCGTTTGTTTCACAATCTTTTTGGGGGCTAACCGCTGCATTTCTGTTCTCCTAACTTTGACTTTATTCTCTCTTTTCACTTTGCCACTCTCCCCTGAAGAAGGGGCTAGGTCCTGCCCTACCACTGCAGGCGATTTCAACTCTGCAGCATTTTTAGAAACCTGATCTAAGGAAGAATTTAGACTTTGTTCAGAGTCTAATTCTGAACTGCGAAATGTACGTTTCTTCAGAGGTATGTTGGACTGTGTGTGCGCTGGTGTGTTGGTGTCTGGAGTAATCGTAGCTTTTGCCGAAATAAGTGACTTGTGAGGTAGTGGGTTGAGGCTAGTGGCCGGTGGGTCATTTTGCCTCTGCGGCAACTTAAGCTCCAAACTCCCCTCACTCAACTCAGTCTTAACTGTAGCTGAAACGTCTTTGCTCAAGTGTCCCTTGGTGCTTGGTTTATCTTCTGCTTTTCTTTTCACTGCTCTGGGCCTTATCTTTCGTCTCCTTATAATCCTCCTCTGCACTGAATGATGGTACCTACCTCCATTTATTTCAGTTTGTTCTGCTTGCTCCTCAACACTCTCTTTGGAGGCTGAGGTAGAAAACCCTCGTCCTACATTATCTCCCTTTAATCTCCCATCTATTAATGACTTATCTTTCCTTAAAATATCAGATAGCAGAACCTTTGCCTGTTTTATAACAATGTCATCTTCATGCCTACTTGCTGGCTGATTACTCAGACCAATTTGTTCTGATCCTTCAAGAACTCCTTCCTGCACACAAACCTCCCCGGCTGTATTTTTAACACCCTGGATGTTTTTTTGCCATTCACTGGACATTTTGCAATCTGACTGTTTCACTTCTTCCAGTTTTTTGTTACTTTTACCTTCTACAGCTTTTGATACGGCTTCTTTCTGCCCTTCTGTTTTGTCTTTTAAAACCTCCTGCTGCTCCTTTCTTATAAAACCAGTCTCATCTTCTGAAGCCGTTTGTATTTTGATACATTTGTCGCTCCTCTTTTTCTCATTGTGGGATGAGTCACCCGTGTTCTCGCTTGTATGCCGCTTCCTTACGCTACCTTTATCTATGGCCTTGAAAAACATTTCCCTCACCCCTCTGTTACCGTCAGCCGTGCAGATCTCTGAACTTCTGCTCTGCCTCTGCTGAAATCTGGACATTCGTTTTTCTGTTGCTGGACCCGGACCCTGGCTCTGCCTGCTCCTTCCTCTTACTTCCCCTCTTTCTTTCCTGTCTTCAGAGTTTTTTCCACCTTCTGAACTTTGTGGCACTGACAATCTTGTCAGATTGACTGTAAGGTATTGCTTCAGAGATATTAGTGGATTGTCTCCAGTCTTCTTCAATCCATCTGTGTTACTCGCAGATGAAGCTCTGATAGTCTTGCACTCAGTTTGTTTAGCAGCTGGATTCTGAGTCGTGGTGATGATGCTGGTTTCGACGCTGCCACACGTGTCACTCTGGCTTTCTGTGACTGCAGTTTCAACATTCTCTTGCTTTACTGTACTGCAGATTTTGTCTACCTCATCAGCATGGCAAACAGTTGTAGTGTTAGTTGTGTTACTGGACTTCGTCTGGTGTGTGAAGGCGGTGCGAACCATGCTTTTTGTTCTTGAAGAGGTCCTCATGTGAACGGGCTTCCTGCCCACCACTCTGACGGGTCTCCCATTAGGACCTGCGCCTCTTACTGCAGGTCTGCTTTTCTGACAAACTGACATGGAGGAATTCAGAGTGAAAGGCTTCAAGTTCACCGTACTGCCCTTACTTTCTTCCCCAGTCATATTCAGTCCCCTCGGCCGGTTATCGCTTGGCCTCACTTCCTCCAGTTGTAGCAGGAGTGCTCTCTCTTTGCTTTTTGGATCCTTACAATTGAGTAAAAACTCCAGAGAGTGGCGCCGCACTCTGACTCTAAGGTCCTTTAGAGTAACCTGGGACAAAAGTGGAACAGTCCGCCGCTGTTTGGCTGTAGAGGAGGTCTTTAGTGGGTGCTTTCCTGATCGTCTTTGCTTCTCTTGCCTCCACTTCTTTGTCTGACTCAGTTTTCTGTTCTTCAAGGCATTTCTCCTCATCTGCTGAGTGAAGGAGTTCCTTGAGGGGATGGCTATGAAAGAGAGACAACAACAAAAAAGCAAATTAACTTTTTGGTCTTCTATATAAAAGCACTTGTTCTGCTTTTCTATCCTTTGAACCACTTTATACACAGAGTCTAGTCTATACTGCAAACAAAGCTTGTGAAGACAATGATGGCAAAATGCATCAAGAAGGTGTAGCATTTTTTTTAAAAACAGAAAAAAACAAAGCGTGTCCACACTGCAACAGTGGAACACTTAACAAGTTTAAAATTAACCTTCTTACAATCTAAATACTTTAAGAAACTCCTTCGAATATGGCAAAAAAACATTAAGTCTTGATTATTTTGGTAAATATCTGTAATCTTATTTAACAGTTATTCTCCAACCTCCAAAAACAGTGGCTTTTCACTGGGGTTTCCTAGAAGTTATTTAAAGGAAAAATAAAAATCTAAACTGAGAAAAGAGCTGGGTTTGGTTTAGAGTTTAGTGTCCTCTGGTAGGGGTCCAGACTAAGGATTTTTTTTTTTTTTTTTTAACCTTGTTACACAAAAATAACCACCACTGCCTCGCCACAGGTTCCACCAAGGAAGGTCTGAAAAGGTAGATCAGGTGAGAGCCCCTCAGAGCTGCAGGAAAAGCATTCATGATTCAAGTTCAACTACATAAAACGTTAAACAGCCTTTACTCCCTCTAGGCAGATTTTGTTGACCAAAGGCTCTCTCAGACATTTTGGGTAGAGCTGAACTAAACTGGGTAAGTTTGGGCTTTGAAAAAGGTGATCTCGAGTCATATAGTGATGGGAATTCCAGCTCTTTTCAAAGAGCCAGCTCTTCAGGCTTGGCTCCCAAAGAAGAGCCGGCTCTTTCAGCTCCCAAATGGCTCCTTAGATTTTAATTAAAAAAAAAAAAAAAAAATTGTAAAATGAATTACTATTGTAAATGCATTAGGTCTATATCAAATGTTTATTTATATACTCAACATATAATAGAGTGCTCCAAATACAAATTATAAAACAAACAAAAAAACAAAAAAAACAAGAGCTTTTGAGGAGTTGACCCTGTTTCTCCTGACTGATGACCTGCCCTGTTTTGTTCTTCTAATTGCACTGAGGGATGAACAATTCGTATATGGCTGTGCAGGTTGTTTGTGGAGCCTGCTCGATATTAAATTTTAAATTTGCAGTCTACACTCTGTCTATCGGAATAATCCTTTAACGCCAGGCGATCGCTGCTGAATCGCGGGTTTCCTGACCTTACTAGCCGCGAACAGCTGATTAAGAGGTAGAGTCTCGCTGCAGTCAGCTGGTCAAAGGAACTTGATCAGCTGTTTTTGTACCGTAACTCCGCGACCATTCGTGCTATCGAAAAAATTCAAACGGTTCCTGAAAGCTCAGAAATTGCACTTCACAGTCATGTAGTGGTATTACGGTATTTGTTGCAGGAAGTCCACAAACGCCGGTACTTTTGAAGTACGCTGTGTCTCGTTCGACATGTTTGGAGGTATAAGGTTAAAATGTGTCTAGTGTTTACTACGTCTTCCCTCACTTATTTTCCTCACCGTTCCCGCGTGTAGCCTCTATATGTAACTTCCTTTAGCTCTTTCCTGTCTTCGAGCGAATTTTGTAGGAGCCCCTCCCTCTCTGGTGTTTGTTTACTCACTGCACAGTATGTCCGTGGACCCTCCCCTCCCGATCATATGCTACCATTCATCTTAACCAATCACGTGCGGCTTCCACATAAAAAAAAAATGAAACGAACGAAAAGAAAAAAAGCAATGGCTCACTACCAGGAGTCGGCTCCCGTCGTTCACTTCAAAGAGCCGGCTCTTAGAGCCAGATCGTTCGCGACCACTAAAGTCAAAAGACAAGACAAAGTAAGAGCTTTGTAGCAAAAATGAATGATGAAAAGTAATTTAGTAAGTTCATCCTGATTATCTTCCTTTCATAATCACTGGAAGCCAAAATTGTCATTTGAATTAAAACTCCAGCCCAGCTCGGGTTAATGCTCCTTCTTTTCATCTCCAAATAAAACATCCACAGGAACACCGATCAAGCTTGAGGGGAAAAAAGAAAAAAGAAGGTACTCTATTCTCCCTCCAGGATTGCATACAGTCTAATCACAACTAAAGCTCCACCATTATTAATCATCCAAATGGATTAATGAAATGATAAATATAAATATTCTAATGAGGAGTTCTGATCCGTTTGCGAGTGGTCCCTCTTAATGTTTATGTTGCCCATCCCCGAGGAAAATCCCAGCTAATTATTTTAAACCCCACATAATAAATCCTTTGTTTTCATATGATTACATAAGCATACGTGCAAGACCTAACGCAAACAGATAAGAACAAAAGGATATTAAAAGGTTTAGCTTTATTTATAAATGAATAAGTAAACATATTTGTAGATTGTGGTGGCCACGCATATATTCAATATTACACCCTTTTTAAAGGTATTAGATTTTACAGGTTATGGATAACTGCACTCTGTGTTTCAGACTTTCATCTGGCAACAAATAGTGAGACAAGGTTGTTGATTAACAGCTGACTGGCTGCTGATCTTCTTCTTAGTTTATCACAGCACAAAAATGTTCTGCGAACCCAAATGACTTTTCAGCAGCAGATAACCAAAGTTTTAAAGCAGGTTAAAGGTCAACTCATGATTCTGAACCAGATTTCTATCAAAATTGGCACATAAAGAGTTCCACATGTAGATTTTTAAAATGATGGTGTCATGATAGCTTTGCAGTTTTAATATCCAAAAGCTGCAAATGTATGTAAAATCTGGACAGAGGATTTCTTTTAATCTGAATGATGTCACATCAGGATTAAAGCTGCACCAAAGTAAAGAATTAGGCAAAAATCAATCAATCAGCATTTGAGTATTTTCACAGTAACAACAGGGATTTTCCTCAATTTCAAAAAGGCCTTAAGCACAACTACATACAGTTCAGGTCACGACACTGTGTTAACTTGCCCAATAAAAGTCTATGGATTTTCCCTTTAAGTAAAAGACCTCTGATTTTACTCTGGGGGAAGCCAAAACCTTTTTAAAAAGGATTACTTCACAGGATATCCCAAACTGGTTACCTTTAAAGATTCCCGAGTGTATTCCTGGTGTTACCGGCCTTGTAGAAAAGTGACCTTTCTCTCTGTGATGACGAAGATATCTCTCTCTCAGGCGGTACTTTTGACCCACGGGGTCCTTTGTTTCCTCACATTCAGGCTGTTTCCCTCTGTGTTTGAAGTGACCCTCTCCATTCCTAAAGAAGAGTTAAAAAGGGTTAAAAAGGTATGAATATGAATAAAATCTGCTGCTCTGGGGACAAACAGAAAGACAATGTCTGATCAGATGATGGACACACCTCTCACAGGTGCAGCATTCACACATTTCATTGCCTTCACCAAAAAAGCTGGCACCATAGTAACATGTGATCTCTTCCCCAGGTGCTATGGGTCGAATCACTTCAACGCAAGCGATATTCTTCTCACCAGGGACGAACTGGGCGGTGAAAAAGGAGGAAAAAAAAACAACAAAGACAAAGACAAAGGTTGGTTGGCCCATGGGAAACAACAACAAAGCAGTTAGAAGGCAGAAGGGAGGTCTAAATCTCTACTTAAAATACAACAGTTAATATGTAAATAACATGTAAGCATTTATCAGAGTACTACAAAAATCATTTCAATTTGTCAAGTGTTGTAAGTGCATGTTGTGAAGCATCATTGCAGATTACCTTGCAGTTTGGTTTGCAGTCTTCAGTGCAGACGGGCAAACAAAAAGAAACATATAAAAAAAAATTTCAGGTTATTAATAAAATCACACTGTGACTGAAAAACTCAAAATTTTGTTGTAATTGCGGTTAGAATAAAATATTCTTTAGAAGTTGGAACCAAGACACGAAACACAACAGAACAGCTTAAATACAGAATGGCTAAATAAAAATAAATTATGACAAAATAGCTCAACAAGGTAAAATAAATAAATTATGCCCAAAAAAAAAAAAAAGTAGCTTAATTAAACAAAAAAGTACAATAAAATAATGTGGCTCAATAAGTATAAATCTAAATGAAATACAAATACTAAATAAAGGCTTAATATATTAATATCATAACATATGGCATAGTGATTTTATAAAGTTAATTAGCTGAAAATTTAATAGAGCACATTGAAAATGTAGTAAAACGAGCACAGCATATGCCAGGTGGCATTAAAGTGGTTCAATATAACAGGGTGTGACGTGGTGAGACAGCACAGGGCTAAAATAAACTGACAGTTGATTTTGTGCTCAGCAGATGTTTTATGCTGTAAAGAGTTATTGCATGAGGCACGAAAGATCTCCTGAATCTTTCTTTATTAGTGCGAACCAACATGTCATCTGCTAACACGATTTTCTTGTTCTTGTAACTAAGACGTCAATAAAGCACATGAGGAACAGGCAGAATTTGATTATAATTTGTAACTGTAATTATGATGAGGGTACAAACATGGGTGCAAACACGCTGACTGCTATCCCTGCATCACTGCACACTGTGGGTGAAAACTAAGTTTATGATAAATCTCTTTTTGGTACACTCTGGTGTACCCTACAAATTATGTACATTCATCAGTTTGAGTAATGAGCCTAAAGTGGGCCTATTATGCTCATTTCCAGCTCCATATTTAGGGAAGGTTTGAATGATTCAGTTAAAAAAAAAAAAAAACATTATTCATCTATTATTGGGCTTTGGTGAAGCTGCTCAGTTCTGAAACAAACTGTTTTCGATCCCTTCCTCCTTAAGCCAACTTCATTCTGATTGGCTGCTTCTCACAAACATGAGGTTCAAGATACACCCTCTCTTTGTTCCTTTCACAGAGAGCAAAGAATTGGAAAAACTGTTCAAAATAGAGCCGTCTGAAGACTGAGCTATTGGCCCACAGAGATCAACTGCATGGACACCAACTACATCATTTGAAACTTGAGCTACGATTAAAACGAGTATCCATCAAATGAAGAAACCTGTTTTTTTAATGAAGTGAATTTCCTTTATTTATAATCAAACTGATTAAACTAATGTAAATAAATATAAATTAAAAAAAAAATCAATGTGAACTGAATTATTCAAGCCAAAAACAAATACTAAAACTCAACTAACTGCACAGCCATAAGTACACATATAACAGGAAATAAGAAAGCATAAAAGGTCCTCTTTATACTTGTGTCCAAAAATGCCAGGAGGTCAGAATGATTTTTTTAATAGACTGTAATCAAATCACAGCTGCATTTGCTGTAGAAATCCTACATTTAAAACCTCTGAATTGTAAAAGAATTACCTGCACATAGAATGAACTCATTATTTGAAACTCTGGCCATGTTCAACGAGTGTGTAACAGTACATATATGGCAGAAAATAAAGAAAAGCATAATAGGCCCACTTTAAGAGAAAAGGCATGACCTAGATTTCCATTTAGATATATATACATATATGTATAAACCCATCAGTCGTGATGGTAAACACACTCACCATGGTTAATGAAGGCTGCAGGCCCAAGCCAGAGCTGAGCGCAGCGTTTACGTGTGGAATACATCACGCTAAAGTCATTGACTCCTGCCCTCAGCACAGCACTGTCAGCAGGGCTCAGCTCTGCTATGCAGCCCAGCAGGACCTCCACCCGCTCTCCTACAAACCTGCAGAGAAACAATTCAGGCGTCACATATTCATAGCCCTAAAAAAACAACACAGTACAAGACGCAGTGCTGCAGCAGCGGCAGCTCGTGATGCTGCTGCATGTGATTACCAGTGCCTAGTGGAGGTTATCTTTGCTCCGTTGGTCTCTGAGGAGTATCTGTCACAGGACTCTATCTTGACACCGCTATCCAACAGGAAGGCACTGAGGTAACGATAAACCTGCAAATATCACAGATGGTTGAGATTGTGCTCTCACACTCAAGAGTCGGTGATAACCTCATACAAACCTAACATAGATAAAATAAATGTTAACACACAACATTTTTGCTTTATGCCTACATGTTGTCTCAGCAGCTCCTGTCGATGGCTCCCCAAAGCATTAAAGTAGTCACCAGCCAGTTCGCCCACCGTCAGAGCCTCAAATGTAGCGTTAAAGTCATGCGTACGCTGAAACCGCAAAAGGGTCTCTTTGAGGTTACCCCAACGTCGGATCTCTGGTGGGGGGCTAAAAAAAAAAAAAAAAAAAAAAAGAGAAATAAGAAGAGCAGAAATGCTGCAGGACAGAAATGAGGGGGTACAGCATTAAATTTAAGCCTTAAATCATAAAAATACTTTTTAAAAACATTATTGGCTTCAAATGGAAGAATGTGAACACTTGAGAAACTTGATTATATTATGATTATGACACAAGACCACAAAAAAACCCACCAAAATCAGCCACACAGTCAAATTTACAGTAGAACTAAATGTTATCTACATTTATGTTGTTATAAGCTAAGATAATGATTAGTAAATGTGCATCTTTGCCAGTAATCTCCCCCTACTTCCCCATTTTATTGAATATGGATGCACGTAAACATGCCCAACATGTGCAAGCAGTTTTTCCATGGGCCTTTGTGGAGTCACTACACCCATACGTTTGATTGGTCAAGATATAGTTGAGACAAAGAGGCCGTGTTACCTGACTTAACAGAATTCTATGCATTTTTCCGTTATCTCTATCCATATGATAAACAAAAATGCATTTTATATGCATTTGCTTACTTTATTACAATCCTAAACTGGATTTAATTAAACGTATTTTATGCAAAAAAAAAAAAAAAACCACCAGCATCTATTGGCCTTTGTACCTTCAGCGTTTACAAGCTGCTGTTTCGCATCATTTCTGTGTCGACTGAAAGTTCGAAAAGTTCTGAGATGAACAGCTCACAAGCTTGTTCAAAGTCCAGTTATTATTTAGACAATTTTTCTTTCTTTGAAAAAAGGAGGCATTTATACCAGTTACAGTAAAGTAATAAAAAAAGAAATTAAACTGGTATCGTAATCAGCAAAGCAAATTTTAAACATCTTATCTGCCCAAACTTTTTCAATCAGTGCATCCGCAATCATAAAAATTATTTTAAAAAGTGGTTCTGACTAACCATTGATAAAATACTTCTTTTTTTTTAAACTAAACAAGAGTTTGCTGTTGGAACTGTGAGCGCATTCATTAAAGTAAAATTCAAGTTTTTCTTTTTAATTGCAGGGACTGAGACAAGAACGTTTACTTGGCCACATTCTCATCATTATTGCATAATAACTTTCACCGAAGATACAGTTTTTGCAGTAGGCCAGAAGTGTCACTGCATTACAGTCTAATCGAAAGCAATGTTTTATAGAGCTCGGATGCAGCTTTAACAGGAAGGAATGGATCGCAAATTCCTGGAGTGATGATTAAGCTGAACAAGTGCTCGAACAAGTTAATTTATGACTCACGCTGTATATGTCAGTGTGCTGTGGTGATACTTTTAATCGCAAAAATGTTCACAAAAATTCTCTGAATTCATCAATTTATGTTTACAAATTTTAATATATTTTTTAAATGTTATTGGCTTTTGTTTGTTTAAATAACAGGAATTAACCGACTGGTGTGGGGACGATAATGGAAATTTGTATTGGGTCATTTATGAAAGAATGAAAGTAACAATGATCCTGAAAATGTATGTATTTTTCTAACACTACAGGCTTTTATTTTGTTTTCCATTTCTAATAACTACATTGTAATAGTCTGCGGTGAACCATGACTAACAGAACTGGTGTGGCAACATTTACTGCCACAGAAGCCTCGAGCCAGACATTTAAAGCCTGAAGTAAAAATGAAACCAGCTCAACTGACAGAAATGAGTTGGCAGAAAGTGACAAACACTTTGAATGTTTCTGGACAAACTCACACATATACAAACAATGTATTTGTTGAGATTTAGTTTGAAATAGAAACCTGGAAGTAACGAAGGATGAATAAACAGCCTCACTATGAAAACTTCATTGTGATTTGTTGTTGATCAAAGTATTATAGCATCACCAGTTCATCTAATGTAATAGATAGGTTCCTGTATAGACAGATGATACACTTAGTGTTTTTTTACTACTTTTTGCATAAAAATGAACATAATAATGACATTATAACATTTTACAATATCTCCCCCCATATTGATAGTAGTATAAAATATAAATAATTTGGAAACAAAATTGACTTGCTGAGCAGATACAACACACTAAACTAAATGTTTAGTGTGTTGTCTTTACTGACATTTTGTCAGTAAAGACATCTTAGGGACTGTTACCCACTGCTATTTTTTTCTAAACCGGCAGTGATTACATTCTTTGCCAGCCATTGCACTGGGTAGTACTGGACTCCATGATCGTTGCATTGTTTGGCAGAGTACCTGATGTTCATTTTGTGGGTGCTGAAGCCCAGCAGAGGGTCCAGCACCAAGCGGGTGGCCAGGTCATCCGTCTCACACAGCTCCTTCACACTCATTCTAGTGCTTCCGTCCATCGCCTCCCACCATCAGCATGCTGAAACCACAGACATCAAAGTAACGCTGTGACAGCAGCAGCAGCAACAACAAACCACAATCAGCTACGAGTTTTGCATTTCTGCACATCACACAGTATTTGCATTACGTTTCTCACCGGTGCTCATAGGCAGCCTGCCATATAACCGGTCTATATCTGTATTATAACACGATGAAGGACAGTACATAATATGGTTCCGTGAGACGGGAATGTGGTTGTGTTTCTACTAGCTTCCACAGTGCATTAGCTTAGCAGGATAAATATGTTATCAGCTGAGGGAAGGAGCGGAGAAGCTAATGCTATGGCCTGCAGCTACAGAAAAGGACTGCATCCCAGCGCTGAAGAAACAGCGCAGCGATGCACGCTTGACACGCTTATGCTGGTTTCCAGAACCTACCTGGGAGTCTTTTGTAGTCAACGAAAGTATCGTCAGGTGGACCGTTTAGCAGCAAGCCGCGCGCTCGCTTCGCTCCAGCTCTCGCTCTGCTGGCTGTAGGAAAGTTAGCCTAGCAGCAGCACAGCCCGCTAGCTCTCCGCCGCCTCGCTGGCTCTCCCCGAAGATGGAGTCTCCTCGTCGCTTATGGAATTTTTCCTGCTTCGCGCACAGCTCCAGATCCCAGCCTGAATTTCAGGAGGGAGACGAATGCACGACACCGGGGAGCAAATAAGCCACGAAATGTTTGTGTTTTGTAGCCGCTAACTAGCTTTTGCAGGCTCGTCTAGTAGCAAAAGTTGATGATGAGCGACGTCCAACGCAACCTAACTAGCTGTTAACCACGCCCCTCGTGCTGCGCCATTCGCTTAGGTCAAGGTCAATTTTACAAATCAAACCAGGGGCTTTGTTTTAAGCTCTGTGATTGGCCAGACCATTCTATGGGCGGGGCCAATCCTTGTACTAGGTTTACTACGACGTGCAGAGGTGAGTGTTTTCTGGTAAAACGGCCTCTACCTCTATTTGGCTGCTGGAAGGCATTTCACACAATCACTCGCAGCTAATAGTACACAGGATGCAGTCATCAGCAGCGACACCATAACCTGCCTGAAAGCGCTGTTAATTACACATCTCAGGCTCATCGGGAGTAACTCAGTGCTTTAGAATGTAAAATTTACACACTACAATTAAAGGCTAGGCAAGGATCATTTTAAGTTGTAATTACTGAGATGACATTCTTTAGATTGCATTAGGCCAATAATAAACACAAATAATAAGCCACTCTACTGTCTCATCCATAAATTTGAAACACCTTTCTTTGTAAACCTAGTTGTTGAAAAAGTGGTTCCAAAATATTATTTAAAATACAAAATAGCTCTTGAGATTCAACCCCTAAATTGCATTTTTCTTGATGAAGAGGACAAATTCATCTCAAAGTTTCCTTCCTTTATTTATATAATCATATTTATCCTCGACTTTCACACTCCATTAATTTCCACTGCCAGCATCTTTTTCTGAGAAAACAAAAATACTAGCACTGATTTGCAACCCTGATTCCATACATCTAAAAAAAACAAAAACAAAAAAATTGCAAACGTGTTAAAAGCATACAAAATGTTTTTAACGTCATTTCATAAGTATTTGTCACAGATGTGTTATCATCTCCAAATAAAAGTAATATATCCATTCAACCCTGTTACTCTAATTTCAACCCTGTTACTCTAATTTAACCTTGTTACCATGTCATTTTTAATAAAGTAATCATAAATGTTTTTCTTAGTTCTATCAATTGTCTCTGTAATAGTTTGAATTATTACCCCAACAATTATTAGTGTTGGGGTGGCTGTAGCTCAGTAGGTAGAGCAGGTCACCTACTGATCGGAAGGTCAGTGGTTCGAATCCTGGCTACTCCAGGCTACATGCCAATGTATCCTTGGGCAAGATACTTAACCCTAAGTTGCTCTCCGACCGTTCTGTCGGAGTATGAATGTGTGTGAATGCTAGTTAATTAAAAAAGCACTTAGCTTAATTAATGATGGAAGTGCTTGTATGAATGGGTGTGCATGGGTGAATGTAAAATGTGTTGTTTGAGTGCTCTGAGTAGGAAAGTGCTATATAAGAGGTAGTCCATTTACAAATTAAAGAGTAGACTTGAGAAAGCAGGAAAAGTATTTATTTTGCAGTCATTTTTGCATTTTTTTAGCTTACAAAAATAAATGCCAACTTCTGGACCACATGTGAACATGTCGCACAAAACAACTCTCAGCTTTTTAAGGTGGTGCCTCTAAGCAGTCTTACATCTTCACCCTGTTCTCCCATGCTGCCAGTAACCAGGATATGCAAACCTCTTCTATATCCGTATGTGGTAATCTTGCTTCTACCTTTTTAAAGTTCACTTTAATGACCACTCACAGTCTGAAAAGCACATTTTGCACACTTTTCTTTAAATTAGAAATGTGGCTTTACACAGATTCTGATCCTTTCTGAGCTCTGCCAACCATTTCAGCCCTGCTGTTTGAAACACAATCTATCTTTCTGTGCTTCTATTTTCAGACACACTGTATGCAGACACCTCGCTCTTCCCTGGATTTTTGCCAGCCACTAATCTGGGGTGCTAAAATGTCTTCATTCTACGGACAGGTTTCAACTGGAAAGGTAGTGCTGCTGCATATTTTAAAGGGTGTCAACCATTCAGGATCCCAGTGACGGCGCTTTACGAGGAGCAGAAGTGGAAAGCAGCAGTGGCTCTGTCATCCCAAAGGCTCAGCTGGAGTATTTTAAGTGGCTGGATGACTTTATTCACATTATGGTTCAGCTATCAAAGAGTGTGTCTTTCACCTCCTTGGAACAGGAAACTGTAGCTCCCTTCAGCACCGGAGGCAACTCCTCTGGTTGTCCCGAGTTATGCTTTCTCTTTTTATTACTAGATTTATTTAACCCTTAAGCAACCAAGCTGTTTTAGTGACTGTTTACACATCCAAGCTTGTGTTTCATTTTTATACTTTATTATTAAGAAAACTGCATGCATAGCATACAATGTTGCTGAAAACTTGAGATCCCCTAATCATTCCCCTGTAACACTATACGCATGAAGGGTGACAAGGAAAAAAATGCACTGCTGTACACTCTAACTAGCTCATGTCACAGTGTGATACAGCAGCCAAGAATGAGACCAAGAGCACATCTTTCTGTAATTTCAACTCTTTTCTATCCATCATAGCAAAATAAACCTTCCTAGCAACCACAAATGCAGCTGGTGTCAAGAAATATAACAACATCCTTGCTATCAAAATTTCTCTGTCCTACATTGTCCCACACGAGTATTCTCTGCCCCACATTTCATTTGTTGGGATCATGATACTCCCCGCTAATGGTTAATAAAGTATAAATCAGGACAGAAATGATAACAAAGGACACGAGCCTCTGAGCAGACACACTACAACCTCCAGCTGAAAGTTTTCAGACTGTATGCTGCATGTTTCCTTCACAGCCTTCAAGCCTTTGCTGGCTCCCTAAATTTGCACAGATGCACCAAAATGTTTCAGAACCCGTGCAGGATGTCAACCCGCAATGTGAGAAATAAGCCACCTAATATTAATTTTGCATGCATAAAATGCATAGAAAGTTCTATTTAATTGGCGATTGATTAGAACCCAGCCAGAGGCCACACACAGAAGGCATGTAAGTACATACAACTCACTGGTTAAAATCTGAGTCAAAAACTAAGGAAATCTGTTTGTTTAGTATGGAGCGGGTTCAGCCTGGTCATTTAAGGGTGTGTTTGCTCTTTAAATGGGTGAATGTTTGTTTATGGACAGACAGCAGAGAGCTACAGTTTTCCAATCCCATCACATTGCGATTTAATTCCAATCTCTTTGTTTTCTTCTGAAAAAGTTAACCTCTAGAGAGTCTAAATACATGAAATATCATTTGGTTGAACTTCTTTGTGTGCTTTTTCCTGGCTAAAGAAAAACATATTGAATTACCAACTTCAATATCTTGAATTCCTTTCATTAATTAAATTGATTACTTTTGAACCACATTTGCAGGTTAAATAAGTACAACTAATCATTTCACTGTAGTCACCTTTATTGTTGAAAGGTGAGTGTGTGCATCTGCCAGCTTCCTGTTAGTAGACGTGGTGAAAGCATTAATGTGAGCCCCATCAGGCTGCTTGCTGTCATAGCCTTTACTGTGACTGACAGACACCCATGTGTCAGTTTTAACCGTCCAATGATGCGAGGGTAAAATTAAGTCAAATCTTTACATTTCTAAAATTAAGAAAAAGCTAAATAAGCACGTGGGAGGCTGTGATTCTAACTGTAATAAAACAGAAGGGGCTGGCAGCATGATGGTACCATTTCAATTTTCCTTTTTAAAAAAAAAAATCATCCAGTTCACACTCAACATGATCAGCTGTCAGACTCTTTGATTTTCTAAAGCATCTCTTGGTGCTGTCTGAGCCAGCTGAAATCAGATAAATAAGTAAATGCACATGCAGGGGATAAATGGGCCAACCGTGCCACTGACTCATCCTCCAAGTGTTTGACAGACAATGAAGCCAGCCCCCGCAAACGAAATAAAGCAAAACAGCCTTGAGGCAGGAAAGATGTGGAAAAAGTTGCACTCTCACACCCCTCCAACGACGCCGCTTTCACTCTTCGTGCGAACAGCTTTTAGTCATAATCGGAAAGATGCAAAGAAAACCAGACACAAATGTACAAATTGTTTTATTTCTACCTTTAAACAGACACAAATCGTGATTGACTTGAAAACAAATGAAATACAAATAAAAATACTGTTAATTTCCATTGTGTTATCTTAATCGTAATAATCATTTTTATTTCTACCCAGCGACAGTGCATGGTGCAAAACATCCCTGATTGATTAAAAAAAAAAAAAGAAAAAGAAAAATCCTACACTAAGAAGCTTTGCATTATTTGGGGTTAAATTTATTAGTAAAAACAAAATGGAAAGAAAATGTGATGAGAGCGCAGATCCTTAGAGGTAACAACTGTAAATATAGAGAAGCAATCTAAAAATTTATAAGCAGAGGTTTTTACAGCTATGAAATGGAAGTGAAAGTGGCCTTTATTGGACCATTGATCCAGGAGCCAAAGGTCTGCAAGTCCCACATCTCTCTTACAGGGGCCACTTAATGTTGTGGAAAACGTCTCCAGCCTTGTATGAACCCATTGTCGTCCTATAATCACAAAATCCCATATTTTCAGCTCTCTTTGTAAACCACATCAACTTAAACACTGCCCCCAGAATTCACCAGCAGGCTGAGCCTGGGCTTAATTTAGCCACTTAAAATTTTGAACAAAAACTGAAATCACTCACACGTACATATATCCTGTAATAATGGCATTTAAGCTTATATTTTACTCAGTACACGAATCATACCATTTTATTTGAATATATTTAAATTTCACTTCCTGAGTTGATCTTACTCAATGTGAATCAAACATGAACACACAGTCTGATGCCCCCCCCACACACACATACACACAACAGCCTTCTCCTGCAGTTAGGGGTTACAATGTATCCTGTTAGAATACCATCCTGCACAACTTTCTAGCAGCCACCACCTACACTGGTTTGGTAGAAATCACTGTAAGGCTGGAATGACTGGTTTTAATACCTGGAAAGCTGCGGTTGTGTGTGTTCATATGAGAAAACGAGGACAGATGAATGAAATCACAGATCAATTATGTAACGGGGCAAAAGGTTATCAAAAAAGGACAGTGAGACACCCTGAAACGCTGCAGAAAGATTTTCCAGCAGTTGCAACAACCTGTGCCGAAGCATGGCCCGCCTTCACTGGGAACACCCTGTATGCCAACGGGGGAGAGAAAAAAGAAGAAGAAAAAAAAAGGACCAGCTCTGACATAGAAGTAAGAGATTGTTCCTATTAAAAATTCATGAATGTGGAATCTGAATCAAGTCAAGGTGATTATATATGAGGGGCAGCAGGTGCTATATTCGAATAATATTCAACAGCATATATTTAACTCTGTCTATGGCTCTTATTTGTTTTATTTTCTGTGGGAATAAATTCTGAACATACTTAAAGCAACAATGACTGCACTCACAAGCAACTCCACAATCTGGCCAATATATTTTACAAAGCGCAATCTAAGAAGCATAGAAAATCATCTACCTCACTGCCATACAGCACTAGCTGCTCAACCTCGCTTATAACTGAAACTTAATGCTGGATTCAATTGGAGTTCACTGTACATGATTATCTTTAGTATCATCTTCATGGTTTTTTCTGCTCAGACTCCCCATGCACACATAAAGGCCAGTTATGATTAAAAAGAAGTTCCTTCCCCAATATCAGGCTTTAGCTCATGTTTTGCCAGTTTTAACTTGCATGCAGCCCCTCATTTAGTGTGGGTTTTTACATTTAAATAAACCCACTCTTCGTTTCATCATAGAACACAAAGAGTGAAGTGGTCTCAGCTGGAGCATTTTGAAAGGTTAATGCGAATGAATCACAATCTCCATTTGTTTTTGTTTTTTGCTTTTAATCACAGCATAAATGTGGGGAGAAAAAAAAAAATCTGGCCACTTTCTTCTCAGCAGGAATCTTGAGTATCCTGTGCAAAGTTCAACACGGACTTAATGTCAGAGTGGCGTCTATTTGTGCAACATGTTAACTGCACGTGGTGATGCCATTACCTTCCTGGTCCTGTCAGTCTTCTTGCAAAAATAATAATTAGCTGTATCAGAAGCCAACAATCATTAGAAAAAATAAACTTTTTTTTTTTTTTTTGGATTAAAAACAGCAACATCTGGCTCAACCAGATTTGTGTCGTTTGTGTTGTTCATGATTTTTCCACTTATCTGTAAATGCCACTTTGTTTCCACTAGGTGTAAACTACACCAAAATTACACATCCTAGCTTCTACGTTAGCTTCTACGTTATAAAACATCTCCAGTCAATTCAAGGTACCACAAAGGAAAAAAAAAAAAAAAAAAAAAAAAAGAAGCAGCCATTATGCGTGACAAATATAAAGCAATGGCAAAGTGATCAACATCATGGCATGCTTCAAAAAATGGTTATGTTTATTCATCTTCAGCTTTCAGTGAACTAAAAACAAGAAAAAAATAAAACCACATTGGTTTCATGTATCTACAAAGAGGAAGAGGGAAAAAAACAAAAAAAAAGCAAAACTATTTCACATCCATAAATCATCCTCAAAGCACTGGTTTTCAAAACTGGAAGAGGAAAAAAAAAATATTGTGAATCCATTTCGTTCAAGGACTCACCTACACATATATGTACTGATGCACCCAGTGTGGGGTATGTGCCGTTAACGTCTGACCGTGCAACTTGATCCCAAAAAACCCAGCACCCTCCCCTCCCTCCACACAGACATACATGGACCTCTGAAACAGGATGTACAAAAGCTTGTGTTTAGCATTAAACAGTGCAGGGCCTTAACGTAAACAGCTAAGACTCTTCCACTCCTCCGCTGCAGGTTTGAACTTACATGAAGGATGAGAAGAATTCACCTCTACAAAATGACAGAAAAACCGAACGCAGGGCACAGGAGGAGGCAGAAAACATACGTACAGAACACAGCAGCTCCCTCTGCATCATTCACACTTTTTTTTTTTACACTCTCATGCACACAAATTCACTCAGTCAGCCAAACGAACAGTTAAAAATAGTTTTAGAGAGAAAAAACATGATTGAACCCTGGACAGTTGTTTTCTTTGTTGCCGTTTGGTGACGAGGGAGACAAGTTTGGGAGGTAGAGGAAAAAAAAGCATTGGGCCAACAGGGGGTGGCAGGTCATGGGAGGTGGACCCCGCGGGTGTTATTTCTTGGCCTTGGCAGCCTTAGCTGAATTTCGTGGAGGGGTGACCGGCCTCCCTGATCCCATTCCTCCCCCAGCACCATAAGGATATAATTTCTTATCTGCTGGCTTCAGAATCTGTGAGAGAGACAAAAAAGTAATCAATTAGATCAACGGATGCACACAGTGAACTCTAAAGCAGTGAAAGCAGAGGCTGAGCCAGAGACTGGGGTTGAACTATACAGGTAAAAAAGTCAAAATAAAATGTCAAAATGCAGGCCAATACTACCACAACTATTTCTTTGTGAGCCATACTGTATTATTTTAGTTTGACACTGGTAAACAAAACAAATTCGTTTCAGTATAAAACAAAGTTTTGTTTTGCACACCTGGAAGGAGCACATGAGCGTCTCATCCACACTCATCATGGCACCAGCGTTGTCGAACTCTCCACAGTAGTTGGGAGCAGAGAACAGAGTGACGAGCTGCCTCTTCGCAAAAAATTCATAACCGTCTTCAACCACCTGAAGATAGAAGGGAGACCGTTAATATTACATACAAGAAAACAGAAAAGAGACTCATTCAGATTTTTTAGATTAACTGTACATCTCTACACGGATGTTAGAAAATATCGCACAATACCAACTTTCTTTGTTCACTTATAATGAAATCAATCTTTTTTTAACAAAAAATAAAAAATGGAATATACTCCTTGGCAGTTTCATTAGGCATACCTCAACAGGGCTTAACAGAGTGTCTAAAGGTAATAAGGTGCTAAATTTAACAATGAGACCATTTTGATGCTAATTTTAATGGAATATAAAACCAAACTATGACGTAAACCAAAAGTGAAAAGATCTTCTTTCCAAGTAAACATACTGGTCAGTTTAAAAAAACAAAAAGGTTCTGACTGAGTTTAAGAATTCTGTTGTCTTAGATGTATCCCATCATCCCTTGTTTGAAACACCCTCACAGTTTACTTTCTCACTTGCTTTTAACACCAATAGTATTTTTTGTTCAAAAGAAGTTATTTAAACTTGAAACCTCACATTTCTTTCTAAAAGCAGGCTGGCAAAGCCAGGCTTCTTCATCTACAGGCACCAGTATAGGCAGGTTTTTTTGTTTTGTTTAAACAGGCATGACCTACAGCTGTTAAATTAGCTTATGGATCTTCTTAATCTACTGTTCAATGGTATAAAAGTGAACTAAAACTAAACTAAAAACTATTTAAAAACCATTTTAGTTAAGTGAAATTTAAAACTAGCCTTTATAAAATAAAAATATATCAAAAAGATGCTTTTTATTTTAATACTTTTTATGCATTCAACTTTGAAGAGTTAACCCACTAAAAAATTAAACATATAAAACTACTATAACTCTGCTTGTGTTACCCTTACACATAATCAAACAGGACAGCCTGTAAACTGTAAAGCATGGTCTTAACAATTCACAGTGAAACAAATACACAACTTAAAACATTTAAAACCTGTTTAAAACCACCAGAAAATGCATCCTTATTAATAATAAGAATCAAATTAACAACTCTTTGAGAATGCTGATCAAATCTCCTATACAGGATTGTGCCTGAACTGTGTTACTGAATTGTATTAAGATTTATTCCCAGTGTCTTTCCATACAAAAATAAATGATGTCAAATGACAACTTCATTTGACAGTGACAAAACTAGTAAACATTACCTGATGTGCCCTGCATATTAGGTCCATGTCATGTTTGTGCAAAAATTTGGCCACCACATCTGCACCGAATGTGAAGGAGACTCCACGGTCGTTTTCACCCCAGCCGAGCACATCTTTGTCAGGATCAGCCCACAGCAGGTCACACAACAAACCCTGATCAGGCACATCTGTGGGTCGCATAACTCTGCGAATCTGCTCCATCGACTGGAGATCAGGAGAGAGGCCTGAAGAAAGAAAAAACATGTGCCTACCTTAACCTGGATTTAATGGCCTAGTCTTCAAAAAGTCCTGTATTAATGAGGCTCACCTCCATGACAGCAGAAGATTTTCTCATCTACAATGGCAGCCACAGGTAAACAATTGAAGCAGTCTGTGAAGGTCTTCCACAACTTAATGTTATACCGTCGCTTACCTACCAAAGAGAGGAAAAAAAAAAAAAAAAAGAGAAATAAATATTACGTGCAAATTTCAAAAGTGTACATTTGTTTTTTTTCTACTTTTAGAGGCTTTTTGTGTACTTACACTCATCATAAAAGCCATAGATTCGATTAATAGAAGCGCATTCATGGTTGCCACGCAGCAGGAAAAAGTTCTCTGGGTATTTGATCTTGTAGGCTAGAAGCAGGCAGATGGTCTCCAGCGACTGTTTTCCTCTGTCTACATAGTCTCCCAGGAATAAGTAGTTGCTTTCTGGGGGGAAGCCGCCATATTCAAAGAGCCGGAGCAGATCGTAATACTGACCATGGACATCACCTGCAGGGGGCAGCAGAGATGTGCATTTTAAAAACAACATGCTATGACTGCTGCCTGGTGCAAAGGCTTCTGCCAGAAGAGCCCACACTTATCAGCTGATAAAACCATTCATTACAGACAAGCAAACCATGAGAAAAACCTCTCATACTGATCATCTTCTCCTGCACCAGAGACAGCCTGCAGTGAATCCTCTAAGACCTGACTACATCATGTCTTTTTCCCGTGAAACTCGCCGACCCCTCAGTTCATTAAAACTCACCACAGATTTTCAGGGGAGCCTCTAGTTCGAGCAGGATTGGCTGGCTCAGGAAGATTTCACGGGATTTGAGGCAAAGGCCACGGATTTCGTTCTCGGTCAGCTGGACGTTCTTCCCTGGCCGAGATCCCTTGACTGAAAAGAGGTTTTAAAGAAAGAAAAAAAAAACACATAAGGGGACAGAAATTATGGGAGATTCAGTAACACCACAAAGAGACGAGATCTGTAAATAAGACTGAATGAAGACTGACGTAAAACAATGAAAACGTGATCCTCGGATTTTGAACCAGACCACCAGATTGGAAAATTAACACCTCCCACAAACCAACTGCTCACAAATTCTGTTAGCAGACCAGTCCAAGAGACACTTCAGCAGGTAGACACATCATTTAGAGGTAATAATATGCTACATATTTTGGAAAAAACAAGGTACTAACACAAGATACACTTTTAACGCTTACCAAAACGTAACACCACAACATGAGCTTGTCAAGTATGCAAAGAGAGGCAGCATCTGAGAAAACCTGATCAGTGGAAAATAGGTTGATATGCTCAGCCTCAACAAGCACATCTTTCTGCTTAGGTTGCAATTCAAACCGAAGCTAGAAGATGTGAAACCCACTTCCCCTCCTCGCTAATGTGGCTGCAGCAAAGAGATAGCAAGCACTTAATTAGGACTGTAAATATGCACTGTGAAGAAGCAACGATTGGCACGCCACTGGATGCAAAACCAATGTCTCAAATCAAAAATAAAGCAATGACACAGGCTGTATCAAACATAATCAGGGTTTCTGCACCATTTTAAACAAAATCAACCTTTTGAAGGATTAAACAATGTATTATACTCCAGATTTTAAAAACAGGCTAGAGATTACTACTACTTGTTCAGTATACAACTATAATCTACCTACGTACCATCTATTAATCCCTAAAACAGTGTTTCATTATTTTCTTTGCAAACAAATGACAGCTAAATTGCAAAATAGTAAGACAATATAAGGAATTTGAAGACGTGACTATGGTTTGTGGTCAACAATTACTGCTCAGAGCTTCCGCCAGTATATGACAAGCCTGGCCTGTTATAACTTTCCACAGTGAGTTTCAATTTTTAACATTCGACAACACCCTGTCTGCACCTTTAGACACATTACTTCATGTTGCAACTTGCAGCAAAGTTCAACAGAAATCAACCTCATGTAACAACTGTGACAAACTAAACATGCAGCTCATCTGTACACACAGCTTTTATAACTTGTTATTCTTTAACTGTCATTATATAAAACAAACCTGCAGGGGATGGGAGAAGCAGACGAGATCACTTTTCTTCACCTTTGATCTTAATAAACAGGCACTTCATGTCATGTCTTTTTACTCATAAATGTTATGTAATGTGATTACAATTAAAAGCATTGCTGTTATTGACCCAAGAAAACACTTTCTTTCACTCTACCCAGGTTCACTGTCTCAGTGGTGCTACAACCTCAAAGAGGATTAACCAGCTTAACTACAAACTACAACATCTCTGCTGTTGTGTTTCAACTTCAACCTTGATTGGGGGAAAGAAAAAACAAAACAAAACAAAAAGCTAACTTGGTCTTAATTTTGTACTTTTTTTTAAAAATTCCACACCAATCTCTTCTTCACAGAAAATGTGTGAAATGCTTGCACTGTGGGATCCTGCACCAGTGTCACTTTCCTGCCGTGTTTTCCACACCACTACCAATAGCCTCTATTTCAATAGCCTACCGTGGAAACAGGTTACTGAGAGCAAGAAAAGACATTGATTAGTGAGTGCTGCTTTAGCCTGTTTGTTTCACAGGTGAACTCATAACTATGGATTTATGCTTCAGCAGGAAATCTATGTCATAACCACAAACCCCTTTGAACCCTACGCCGTAACTTATGGCGTAACCTGATGTGCACTTCCCTAGAAATGTCGGGTCAATCAAGTCCGCAACGATTGTGATTGGCCTGTTCAGCAGTGTTAATTCCGCTCGTGCATTTCCAACTACATTTTTGCTGCAGTTTTTAAAATTTATTAGAGAATAACAATCATCTCAGTATAAAAAAAATAATGATCGTAGTATCAAAATAAGGACTTGCAAATGTCAGCAAATTCCTGGCGAGAGATTGCTGAAACTATCAGAATGGATGTGAGGGAACGTACAAAGAAGTGGAAAAGCAAATGTGACAAATATGTTTGCACCCAAAAAAAAAAAGCTAACCACAACAAAGAGTGGGGACCCAAGAGGGGAAAAAGGTCCCAGCATTTTATTTGTTTCTATCAGCACAGGACCACACACTAAATTACAGAGCTCTTGGTAGAATCATAAATGCCGGCAACAAATGTACATTATGTCGTAGACTCTACAATTCAGTGCACCAGTCTAAATCAGCCCTAAGTTGAACAGACCAGCAGCTGGCTAATCAACTTGCCCCGACTACTCTTTTTTTTTTTTAAAAAACTGTCCCAGCGTATCAGGTAATTGGTGATGTCAAACTCTGCACACATGGCTTCCTGATCTGTACGGGTAACCGGATTTGTTCTACAAATATCCTTACATTTGCATTAAGGGACAAGAGTAATTTTTATGGTGAACAGAGTCAGCAGCAAATAAAACTGTGCAATGAAAACATTTATGCTAAGCCTGTGGTGTCAACCTGCAAACAAACCAGCAAAACACATCTACAATCATCAATTAACGTAACAGGAGAAAAAAAAAAGATAGAACATGAAAACACATTTAATTCCCAAAGCAAATTTTATGGGAAAGAGGACTTTAAGACCTAATTTTGGTTCAAATGTAAGATTTTAATTTTTACTGATCATCTTTAAATGGGCTCAAAACAAGCTCTTAGGATATGATGATGTTCATAAGCTTCATAAGAACTCAGATTAGTAAACATATATTTAAGACAGAGTCTGTGCTAACTTAACAGACCTGTTAGTTATGTCCACGTGATAAAACAAAACACTTAAAAAAAGTTTAATATTTTTGTCTGTCCTGTTTGTGTCCTTTTTTTTTTAGCACCTGTCAAACTCTTTGATGGATGCTAAAATTTTTCATATGCAAGAAAAACTTTGGATAATACTCTGCTCCTGTCATTCAGTCTTTAATGAATGTATGTTAAGAATTCAGTCAGTTTTTCCAAAGTCTTCTCATCATATGTTTTCACACTTACCACACAGTCATGATAAAGACTTGAACAAGTCCAGGTAATTTTCCTGACAAACTGTCGGTCCCACATCACATAAATAGTTGAAACAACTTTAATGCTAGAAAAAGTAGGAGTGTGATGTAAATAAATGACAGCCACAGGAAGAGAAAAAAAAAAAAAGGTAGTTGAAGTCTCACAGGCAGTGTGAAATGATTCAGACCAAAATATTTGCCCATTGACACACCAGCTGCAGGGTGTGGATGTTATGCCATGTGAATCTGCATTTCAGTGCGCCACACACTTACACAAGACTGCTTGCGATGGAGTTTGGACTCAGGTTTGTTTGTATCACCGACAGAATCAATCACACCCCCGCGTGTACA
The DNA here is from genome assembly GCF_007364275.1 of Archocentrus centrarchus. Classification (NCBI taxonomy): domain Eukaryota; kingdom Metazoa; phylum Chordata; class Actinopteri; order Cichliformes; family Cichlidae; genus Archocentrus; species Archocentrus centrarchus. The sequence continues at coordinate 29,345,587 of NC_044353.1, read as the reverse complement.
TGTGCTGCTTGATGCCAAAGCAGCTCCTGACACAAACTGTACAAGCCTTCTAATGAGACGACTCATTCCCACCCAGTAAATTTCTACACAGGCTAATGAACAGAGTAATATACTTTACGGAAACAGAAATGCCTCCAACCATCTGAATGACAATTATATTCAAGCTGCAGGTAAACAGAGCTCTCTCTAATGGGACTGATTTAATGGTTGTCAGGTGTTCAAAAGCTCACAGATGAACACTTCCACGTTTAAATACCAAAAGAGCAAAGCAACACACTATAGCTCTTTTCAAACTGGATTTCTCTGACAATATTAAACTTTTAAAATGACTCTACCTGCTACTCCTCAACACAAGTTCAAACGCAAAGCTGCATAATTATATCTGAACTGTTAGTTCCTTGGTTAATGCTGATGTCAATCACTGTTACTGTTATCCAAAACATTACATTTCAAAGGTATTTCCTTGGCACCCACCAAAGTAGTTTTGGTCTTCCCCTAAAGGCAAATTAGCAGGTTTATACCAATGATAAAATTTTGCATTTGTGTGCAGCAGTCACCCCCCCCCCAAATGACCATTTTGAGGCAAGAAAAATCCTAGTTAGCTGTCATAACCATTAAGCAATAAACCCATTTCAAATGTGCCCTACATAAATCAATTTAACTACACAAAACCACATTTAAATTAAATACTATTCTAATGCCACCAGAGCAGTGGTGGTGATTTGATCTCAGTATTAAAAATGTTGTTTTATTATACTTTGAACATGCCTTGTGGTGAAAATGCATTTCTCTGCAATGAAAACATGGCAGATACCATCAACAAGAGCAAACATTTAAGTAGCACTGACTGTGAAGTAGTAGACATCCTCTTCTGTTATATCGCAAACACTTTTGCACAGTCAATCATAAGCAAATTTATTAAAACTGTCCTGAACAAAAGATTTTCATATATGAGCTCTAGACAATTTCAGGTCAGATATGTGGAACTATTCAGTTTAGCACTTTGCTCCATTACAGGCAAATGAAAAGCCTGATAAGCCTTTAAAACAAGCTGGTTACTGACAGAGCAGTGCACAGTAAGACGATGAAGAGCAGAGCAAGCAGCCATGCTATGGCCTTACCACTGCCATGTTTGAGGTGGAGGAATACAAGTGAATATTTATTACTACGGCTGCTTTTCTAATTTATTTAACGTATTATTTATAAATAAAACACATTTTACATTTTCCCATTACATTCTATTTACATATCTTATATAGAAGGACAATAGTTCTTAGACTGATTTGAATCAGACATTAGTGTGATACTTTTTTTCTGTAAATTATGATCACAAAGAGAGGAATACACAGGCCAAACAAGTCATTAGCCAATGAGTGTGGCTTCACGTTTCACAGTCAGATCCACCGCTCGCTCATCACGGCTGGTTTCAAAACAAATGGTGACAGTAACATATGCTTTGTAATGAGTTTTCACTAACCACAGGTGACGACATGGCTATGTCTGTCTATTGTCCATGACCACAGCCTGACGTGCACCTTCCTAGAAATGTAACATATTGTGGCGACGCAGACCCAAACAACTTTGGAAGGTCCTTTTGGTGTTTATACTGAATTTAAACCACATATTTTGTTCAGCACACGGATGATATTTCTCAAATAAAATGTAATAAACTGTATATCTACCTTGCTCATTATGTTAATAAAAAAGCTTGTATTCTGTCAATGCAGATATGCCCTTTAGACTCAGTCATGTTTGAAGACTTGTCTCCTTTGTGCTTTTCAGTAAAAGCAGCTGTTAATGGTTTATCAGGCCCAACATGACCAGCTAGCTCAGTTTCACTTGTGATGGCAGACTAATGCAGACACCAGCACACAAGTATGAATATTAACAAAAATGTCACCCACTACAGTACTTGAGGTGAATGTTTGTTGTGATTTGGCACTATATAAATAAAACTGAATTGAACTGAATTAAATCAATGCAAAACTATAAATTACATTTAAAGAATTCATAATTGCTTTGTGGGTTTTGAGAGACTGTTTTTCCTTTAACTGTCAAACTGTGCTGCTGTTACAGTTGAGACTTAATTAAAAGGCCATCTCACATTAAAACTGATGCAGGTTTAACAGTGCTTGCAGAGGACTATTAAAAGGGAGGGAGAGAGTAGGAATCAGCACACTGATGGAGAATAATGGCACTGTCCTGAAGTGACAACTAAAAATAGTGAAAAGCAGGTATAAATACTGCAGCACCACTTCTCACTTTAAACCTGGATTACAGAAGGCTAAGCACTGACAGAGCTTACTCCAAAGTTAGCCACACAAGCCAGTGGGCAACAGTAAGCTTATCATGAGGGGGTGCAGACAAAAGGCTTTCCAGTACACTGGTCAGGCGGCCGAAAACAAAGCGATGGAGCGCCACAGAAAAGCTGCGGGGATGTCGGGGGGTGCTGGAATCAACAGTTGAAATGGTCCGGCGCTCCCTGACTCAATGCCGGGTGTTCTGGCCTGGCTTATGTGATGTGATGCTCACAAGGTATGCTATTAGCAGCACACGCTAAGAGTTCACTTAGCTCTAGATCTACACAAGTAATCCAATTGGAACTTGCTACCCAAACACATTTAATTGGTTCGGTCTTGAAACACAGCCAGCATGGAGGAGGGTTACCTTGTTGTCCATATGGGAAACTGAACTAGCATGGGGAAAATTTATCAATCTTTGATGTTGCGCTTGCAGTGGGACAGTTACTCCTGAGTCTTCTGCTGCTTTTAACAGAGAACACTGGCAACACAAATATCAGCTTATGAGAGTTTATCCTCAGCAATAAAACCACAAACATGGTTAAAAAAAAAGAAAAAAAAGGTCACATAGTTACATAAGTAGATATAAATACAGCCACTATCAAGAGTGTTTGCCTTCTCCTGTGTTTGGCAGACAGTCTTATCACAGCCCAAGTACAACAATCTATGTACAAAACATTCCAGCAGCAGTAGCCAGAATGGCCCACAGTCAAAGTCACACAGGCTCCCTGGGAGGTACTGTGACTGCACATGCATATTTGTACATAATCCCAATCACCTCCACCAGCTCAGCTTAGTCTGATCATGCAGGGCCTATATTTAAAGAAGGTAAACAAACTGAGAGCTAAGGTCAAATGCATTAGCAGCACTGAGACAACAGCACATTAAGAGAACTCACTACCCCAAATGTTTCTTTATTTACTGGTAAAAACACCTTCTTTGCATGTATTGGAGAGGTGCAGTGGTAGAGACAGGAGAGTGGGTGGAGAGTAAAGGTTCAACCTGCTGAGAATCAAACTGAAGACTGACTGCTGGCGTCATTTATATCCCTGTGGTAAAGCCTCCAACCACTCTGCTATCAGGTGGCCCCTAAAGGCACAATGTCAATGAATCACACTGTGTGGGAGAGTTTTACCTCATCCATAAAGCACCCTGAAGTAATTTTGTAATTTCTAATGCTGGGTTATATCAGAGGTCGACAACTTTTCAATGTGCATGGAGCCACAAAACACATTCGGACTTTATAATGAAAGCAGCAAAGCCTTTTATAAATAAAATAGACTGGACTTTACAAATAAAAGTATAGCCAACATATATAATGTTGATCCAGTGACAAATTCACAAAAAGATTATTCTATATCAACTGTTTCACATGGGAAAACTCATAATTGCTATGCCCAGTGCACTGACATGTAAGGACAACTACAAGAGGTCACAACCTAATTTCTTCTAACCGCTACTTGAACTGTATAGTTGGGTCTGAGTACATTTATTCTTCTGTTTGATGTCCTCAGGGATCCTGTTACACAATCACCATGCGGATGTGAAGATAAAACAGCACTGTTTATTCCTCACACACTTCCAGCCATGACAAATTTGTCTTTACACCCCAATTCCAGTTAGCAGTCAGATTTAAAGCCGACATCTCCTGCACAGTTAGCACGGAGAGCAAATACAGAATACTGATTGCTTCGTATCTGCTTCAGGAATGTCAAGATTTTAGCAAAAATATTGCAATGCATTTGTTTACAACAACTACATATTTTACAGTCACAAGATAATTATAATATAGATTATATTTTTGTAAAGAAAAAAGAAGTTATGTCAGCAATTTATATTGTGCTTCAAAGCAGCAGTGAAGGAACAGAGAAGGCCAAACACACACACATATACACAATAGTTATGAATACCTAGGACTCTGGATGCTGCAATCACTTCTAAGACTCATGTGGAAGACAAAACTGGATGTTTTCAGCAGCTGCACGATCACTGTACAATCCTCAATTTTGTCTCTGATTATGGTGATACGGTTTACACTGATGCCCTTGACTCAGTAACACAAAGCACTGTGATTCTTATCTCACTCACCACTGCAAAAGAAAGCTGACCTGTCTTGTGTTTATTTTAGGGTTGCAAAAAAAGATTGTCAGATACTAATCAACACCAAAAATTACTATTGGATTAGATACTTATTTGTACAGTATTGATACCAACAGTAAACTTGTCCTTGATTTCAGCATGAAGCGAATTTCTGCTGAAGTTGAAATTTTCTAATGCCTGTGAACCTGGATTTGCCTCACGATTTTGTATGTAGTTGTGCAGTGGGAAAACTTTGCTGTGCATTTGGTATAACATGCTGTAAAAGGTACAGCTTGTGTTAGACACTGCAGTGGCCTGGCATTGTTAGTCCTATATTTAAATTTAATGAAAGCGCAGCAGTAACCAGGCAATCACTGCAATAGAGCCTTATAAATAACCTAGGGTTGTCCCGATACTTTTATCGATTTCAAAATCAATACTGAAGGAAAATACGCCACACCATTTTTTACCATGGAGTAAAAAATACAGTGATTACAACAACACTATTTTAAATTTGTCTGCTTTGTCTATTTATGTTACAGGTGGGCAGGACTGATAATGTTTGCTGTCTTGCTCCCAACTTAACATTATTTTTTTATTATTAGCCATAGCTGCTACCCTAATGTCACCGTAACATAGTGCTAATGTGACTATCGGAAAAAAGTATTTTCAGCTGCTCTGTTATTTCCCAGTGTTTGCCACAGGATAGATCCACATGTTTGATCTGGCACAGATTTTACATTGGATGCCCTTCCTGATGCTACTCTCCCATTTATATGCAGGCTTGGGACCTCCACTAGGAGTAAACTAGCTTGTGATCCAGAGGCCGGATTTGTGTCGACATTAATGTATGCGCCAGCCAGGTTAACATTTATGATAACCATTTAATATTTCAGTGTTGTTGAAATGGAAGCATTACTGACCTATCAGAATCACTCAGTGCTGTGAATGTTAACTACTGTTCATGTGTTCAGCAGATAGTGAGGAGAAGAGCTGTGTGCCAACTGGAGGAGGTGAAGACAGCACTGTGTGGAGCTGTGTTTCAAATTTGCTTTTAGATAGGAAAGAGATTTCAAACAGGAGGGGTTCAGAAAGAAAGTGAACACAGGTCTTCATGCTAAGTTGAAAATATGTTACTGTAACTTGATTCCAAGTGTTGGTTGCCCTTTTCCTCATGAGTAATAGGAGGTGAAACTTTAAATACTTCACTGCCAACAAATAGAATGAGCTACAAATATGAAGCCACATTATGATTTCACAAGAAAATTTTACTTATACATCTGCAAAATTTCTTGTACATTCTTGATCTGCGATTATCTATAGTCTCTTTGTATTATTCTTCGGTCTGCTCCGCTAATTAAAATAAGTATGTACCAACCAAAGCCTTTTAGTTTGTACACCTCACTAACAAGTCCCTCTGGGAAGCAGACTGTAAACATACTTCAGAAATGCAACTGCAAAACAGCAAAGCAAAAAACCAAAACCAAAAAAAGCCCACAGACCACCCAAGCCTGTGAGAGCAAGGTTATTATGGTCGACTTAAATGAAAAGTAAAACTAGGTGTGAAGAAACATTTTAGTTAACTTAAATAAAAAACAAGAAATATTCTCAGTTCTAGTCTTTGACAACTTGATCACATTGTTTGTCACAACCTACTTGATGAGGCTTTGGTACATGTAATTATTAAGACTCATGATGTCTACCAGAGTGTGAACCAGCTGACTTCATATTTTAACATATATTCTGACCTGAAGAATATGTCTGACAAATAACCTCCAGAGTATACTCAAGTAAAACTAACTGATGCTAATAAACACTAAGACTAAACACTTGTGAAACAAAAACCTAAACTAAAATCATAAAGCCCACTATGAAAACTAACTGAAAGAAAACTGAATTGGAAAACGAAACATGCATTTCGTTTTGAGCAAATACAAAACTATAATAACTGGTGAGGAGCAATGGTGGGAAACAGGGTGACTGCAAAACCACTCTTACTCAAAGACAATTAACACCTAAAATAGAATTATTCCACTGCAGCTACTCAGGCTGGGTATTTCTCCTGAATAAGGTCAACTCCGTTATAGAGGGGAAAAAAAAAAAAAAAAATCAAAGAAAAAAAGCCCAGAAACCCAACGCAAGTAGCGCACCAGAATCTGCAATTTGCATAAATAGGTGAGCAACGCTTCTCTTTTCCCGTGCTACATCACCATAACGTCACGCATTTCCCCTTCTTTTGTAGACAGCACAACAACAATAATGCATCTCCAATTAGAACGGACCAAAAAAAGCCATCATCCACAATCTGTAAGGTTCACTAAACAATCTGTAAAAAGCAGATGTGTTTTGGTTTTCAACCGCTGATCCAAATTCAGCCACCGAGCCTGAGAGTAGAACAATCTTAAGTAGGCTACTACACTGTGACCGCTTTTAACTGCAGCTGACCTACATGAAGTACACAAATTCACTGCCACCAAAATACGGTATGATACAAACGAAACACTCGGCTGTGAAGCGGGTTAGGTCCTCCTTACCTTCCAAGAGACGCTGAATTATAGAGTCGATGTTTAATTTGTCCGGCTCCGCCATTTTCTTTATTTTCTGACGTTCTCGGGCTCAAGACCTTGGTTTTCTGTGTGTCACCGTAGATTTCTGGCGGGGGGGGAGGGGGGAGAGGGAAGGGACGCTGAGAGTTACTCAAAATATATGTCGTAATTCACTGAATAACTCACACTTGCTAATCAAGCAATGTCAGGTACAGTCAATGAGCTTAAGCGAGCTTCTGCTAGCCGCGCTAGCTAGGTAGCTATTAGCTGAGTATCATAAACTAGCAGCAGAAAACCTGAACCGCGGTTAGTGAGCAAAGGTTAGCTGAATAATCAACCTTAGAAAGGAATAAAATGTCTCCAGACCTCGTCGTCGGTTTAATACCAATCTTCCGGCGTTGAAATCTGTGTAAATATTTATCCCCTGAGTTCAGCTTTGGCCCTTTTCCCCACGGTTTGCCCGGGTCGCTCCACTCTTCCCCCAGGAACTTTAAAAGAGGGCCGTTTCTAGCGAAGCGTTTACGGTAACATAGGAGGCTGAATCAAACCGAGCTCCTCACGCGTTTCTCAAAAGGTGATAGGGCCATCGCAGAGCTGAGCTCCCCAATCTTTGCATCTGACTGGATATACGCTGAGTCCGTCTTGCACGTAGGCCCCGCCCACAGCCGTTTACAATGGCATCAATGAAGATTTAAAGGAAAGCTCAAAGTGCGCCATCCAGTGTTTAGACTTGGAACTGCACTTTAAAACCTAAAACCATGGTTCAGAGCAATTTGTCGGACAGAGCAGCGTCCACCAATGCGTTAAAATCATTTAAAACTCAGCGGGAAAAGACATTTTACTTAACTGAAATAAAAACTAAAAACTAGAGTTTTAATAGGCGCCAAGACAACTTTGTGTGTTTATAAAACTAGACTACTACTAATAATAAAGAAAACAAAACCTCAAAATGAAATAAAAAATAATGGAAAAATACAAAACTATGTTAACTGTGGAAGCTGCACAGTCCAAAGAAATATAACACAATTTTTGAAACAATTGTTCTTAATTATTCTGAACTAAATCTAAAGAAGTGTTTAGGATTTCTCCCCTGATAACAGCAACAATTTGGAAGAAAGAGAGAGAGAGAGAGGCCACTCAAAGAATCCTGAAGGGAAACCTGACCTGAGGCTAGAAGCACACCATAAGTTTCGCATAGTTTGCGTACAGACCCTTTAGAGAGAACCGGCCCACCAAAAGGTCCATTTTGGCCCACTGGATGGTTTTGCAAAGTGTAAAAATTGCAGTGAAGTCATTAATTACTGAAAATGTTCAATAAAACTGCTAATCCATTTAAAATCTCCCAAACATTAACTACAGCTATCAACAGAATATGAAGAAACAATCTACTTAAAGATTATATTTTCAAAATCCTAACTTAACCAAACCAGACTTCCTTTTGAGGATAACAACATAAACATAAACATAAAATTCATTTGGTCAGGTGGAAACTAGCTTGATTGCCCATTTTTGCATAAATCCAGGCTCATCCTGTCATTAGAGGTTTACCTTGTGTCAGTAGGTTGTTATTTCCAAAGCGTATCACCTTTAAATGATGTGATTACCTGCTGATGTGGCTGTTGGATTGGATTGCTTGCAGAATTTATCAGCATTTGGCAGGTGGGAGGTGTTAACTTCTCAGTCTGGTGGTCTAATTCAAAATGTGAGGCTCACATTTCAGTGCTTTTCATCAGTTCTCACTCTGTCTGTCTTACAGCTCAGAACAGTAGTTGGAAATCCAGGGCTCAAAGCAAATATTTCACCCTGGAATATTCTACAAACTCACATTCTGCAAGAAACTAGATCCCCCAACAAGTTACCCGTTGACCTGCTGAGTGTGGTGTGCTGAAATTTGCCAATTTTTATTTATTTATTTTTTCGAATTTTTCTCCAGCATTTTGAGTCCTCACAACTTCATTTGCACCGGAGGTATCAACATGAAAGTTTCCATGGTGTAAAATGCACTTAGACTAAATCATGTTTGCAGCCAGTCCAAAGGTCACAATCTAAAGCTAAAATCAAATTTTTATTCATTTTATTATTATTGATTTTCCCTATCACCACCTTTAATATCGCAGGTCTAAGAATCAGTAAGAAATGATGGCTAGAAGATGAGCCTGGTATCAAAATGTAGATATAAAAAAATTCTGACCTATAATATACTGTCACCCATCACCCATGTAACCTAAATTCAATAAGGAAAGATCATTAGGAGGAACTGAATATGATTCATTGATATACAGAATTCAAGCTATTTGGTGATTAGACTCAGATGGCCCACCATAGCAGAACGGAATCCCAGCTGTGATAGGAGTTAGGACAGGACCCCCCTGAGTCTAGATGCTGGCAGTGGTGAAGATAAAGATGGAGGCTTGGATGGAGCACCGAGTGAGTTGGGTAAGGTGGGTGGCACGAATGAGTCTGCAAAGGAGAATGACAGGTAAGTGGTGAGATTTAAAGTATGCACAGTGGAGGCTGATTGGTTTGAAGAAGGTGGGCAGGAAGATGACTGGACCAGAGCAATGATGACATCTTTGAGTTTGACCGCATGTGAAAATGGAAGTGAGGAGAAAGATAAACTTGCAGCCGAGCGCCTGGGAAAGCAGAGAGAGATTTCAAATCTTCTTTATTGAACTCATGTGTAAGCTTCATTTCAAAAGTAGATTGTTTTATGAAAACATATATTTTAACCAAAACGACAATCCCTGAGCCTAACTGAGTAGATGTTAGAGATGGCTGGATCATGTCCTCAGAATCGTTCCATCACACAAAGAGCTCGGCACTGGAGGTAAGGGAGAAAATGTAGTAATGGACAACCACAAAGCACATGTGAGCAGAAGATCCTTTCCCATAACTGGAGCAGTGTGATGAAACTGGGCCAGGACAGGCCCTATGCTGGCATTCAAGGCATTTACTGACTAACAAAGAACAAACAGAAATAAAAAAGCTTTTTCTTGCTGTTGCTGAGACTAAGGATTGATTCTTACTGATTTATGATTTTGAGCTGATGTTCAGTTTCTGTTAAGACACAGTAAAATTCAGCTGTGTAACACACAATAATAGAGGCCACATTCCTCATGATCCATGAAACCCAGCTCATGATCTTATGTAAAAAAAAACAAAAAAACACTCCATGTCAGTTTCCAAAACTGATCTCCTTACACTCATCATCAGAGTTTCGATACAGGTAAGTGTGTGTGTGTGTGTGTGGGGGGGGGGGGGGGGGGGGGGTGCAGGTAGGGAAAGGTGGGTGGTACTTGTGTAGACTGAGAACACAGAGGGGAAAAAATGAGGCATCATCCAGATGACTCACGTTTCTTTTTTGGCCAACATGACTACAACCAAAATATTTTGATTAGCATCAGCATCACTGTCATGACTGCAATCACACAAACCTCTGTCTGTGCTTTTTGACTTCTGATGCTGAGGCACGTTAAGCTTTGTTTTTTCCTAAAGTCTCTCTTTTTTTTTTTTTTTTTTTTTACATTAATGCAAATTAGGTAAGCCCACCTTAGCTCCAGAGCAGCACGGTATAGGCCACGACCAGCCAGGTCTTGTGCTGTTTGAGCTCAGCTCCTCCTACACCTTCCTGTACATATACCTCTGCACAACGCCTGTACATCAGGAAACAGCATATTCAAAAACACGCACAGACGAGAAAGAAAAGGAATAATCTCCACAGGAACCTTGTCAGATTTTTTTTTTTACTTTTCACAAAAGGTAGGAAACTTTTATTCACTTTTTATTCTAATGGGCCGCCTGATCTCTGAAAAGAGGCAGAAATCTGAAAAAGCTTGAAATGTATTTTTGCTCCATGCAGTATCATCCTGTTACAAATCTGACTGGATTTTTTTTTATCTTTTTTTTGTAATTTCACCAAATTTAAGGTGTCAGAAACTGGATTTAATCACAAGAAATATTTTGTGAGATGGAAAAAAGTTTAAAAAATGTGCCTGAACTTGTGTTTTCTGATGGTAAAAGAATGTAAAAGAATGACCATAAAGGTGAAGAACAAAGATGCTGCATCAAAGAGTTTATTTATTTATTGTTTATCTCTTAAATCACAGTGAAACAATTGCAAAATTCAATCATCTTTAATTCATTAAAAATCCTTCAATTTGTGCACAAAGCTGTAACTTCTGTCGACTGCGTGTTTGTTTTACTTCCAACTTTTTTGACTCAAGGATGAGTCATACAGTGACCTTCAAACAAATAAGTAAAGCAGAGATGAGCTCCACCCAGGTGTGGTAGTTCAGCTGCTCCTGGGTGTAGATCCAGGACTCCTGGGCCAGTCAGGACATGAATTTGTTTAAAAAATGTTGCCCTGAGCCACATTTCCTGTGAAAGCCTATCAGAAGGAAGTACTGAGGAGACTCAAAACGACTCCACCTTACCCAGAAGAATGAGTGCTTTACTTTAATAGGAAGAATTAATTAAAAAAAAAAATTTATTGAGCTGCCTCATGCCTCTGTGTCTTTGCTCCATCTTGTCTTTTGCAGAATGGGATCAGCTGGAATTCAGATGGGATGCATGGTCCTCGGAATCCTTGGCTTAATTGGGATCATTGTCTGCTGCGCCGTCCCCAGCTGGAGAGTGTCATCCTTTATAGGATCCAATATTGTGACAGCACAGGTAATTAAACAGACCCATTATTGTGTAAACAGTATTTAATTGTATCTGCTGATTGAGTTTGTGTTACCTGATGTTGAACAATATTTTCTTAGCTCAGTAAGTGTTTTGAGAATTATAACTTTCTAAAGTAACTCATACATGTGTGCTCTAAAGTTACGTCCACTACAGAACATAGATGGAATGATTTATATGATATCTATTTCTTCCTGTTTGTGTCTGAGTAGAGTAGTCAGGAGGGCCTGTGGACCACCTGTGTGGTGCAGAGTACTGGCCAGCAGCAGTGCAAGAACTTTGACTCCCTGTTGGAACTGGGTGCAGAGCGGCAGGCTGCCCGAGCCCTGACCGTCATCAGCGGCATGGCCTGCTGCCTCAGCCTGCTCATTCTTTTCTGCGGGGCTGACTTTACCACCTGCGTGGAGAATGAAGACATCAAGCCGAAGATCAGCCTGGTAGCCGGGATCGGCATGCTGCTGGCTGGCATCCTGGTGATCATCCCCGTCAGCTGGTTTGCACACAATACTGTGAGGGACTTCTACAACCCCATGTTGACTAATTCTTCGAGGATGGAGCTGGGGACGTGCATCTTTGTGGGCTGGGCGGCAGGCGTGCTGCTCCTTATAGCCGGAGGTCTGTTGTGCTGCTTCAGCAGGGCCAAACAAAGCAGCTCAGGAGGAACCGCAAAGTACTACAGCAACAGTGCCTCAGCCCCTAACAAAAACTATGTGTAGCCGTGTTTTTAAAGGGACTGGTGTTTGAGAGAAAGGAGGGAGTGGTAATCTAGTTGGACTGGGGAGCAGTAATATAAATGACACCAGCAGAAAACCAAATATTGAATGCTCATACTCCAGCTTGAACTTCCATACTCACAGAGCTGCTGGTGATGGTTTAATTTATAGGTAAAGCATAAGCTATGAAAGCGCAACTTTTTTTAAAGTTAACAATTTTGGCTTTATATTCTCTTAATTTTTCTTGAAATATTTTATATTATATATATATTTGAAAATTATATAGAAGTATAAAATGTGTTTAACTTGTTTTATACATGAGCAATCAAACTCTCTCGCCTTCTCTTTCTTTTTTGATATTTTTATTATCTGCTTCTAAAAAAAACTTCTAACCAAACGCACCTCAGTAAACCTCAGGGAACATCTGGTGCACTTGTTTTTCTCTGGTTTTGTTCTCAAGCGTCCACTTTATATTTCACATATAATCATAAAATGTGTTTGTACTCATTTTATTTTGTGTCTCATTTTGTATGAGAATTAATATAAATGCTTAAAACTGGGTCTAATGTGTTTCATGTGTGTTTTTTTTAAGAGTCAAAATGTACTTTGAAAATACAGAAGATTTTATTTCAAACTAAAAGCATATATTATTATTGAAATTGTTCATACAAACCAAACAGACAAATTCAAGCTTTATGCTAAAAATAGTTTTGTGGAACCTGCTGTCTGAATCTCTCCCTTTGCAATCAAAAGTTAACCAAACTTTTTTTCTCTGTAGTTTTTGCTCCATCGTTCTCTTGTGACTTCTCATCTTCGTTTCTTCCGAGCTTAATGCTTGCTCTCCAGCTCTTTCACACGCTTGGTCAGCTCCTCTACTGCTTCTTTCAGGTCCTTCACCTCCTTCCTCAAAGACTGAACCTCCTGAGGAACAGAGACAGACTTACGATTGGGTGGAGTCTGATAATATAAATATTGTAGAAGCTGTTAATGTTCAGCCGATGGTCTAATTAGCAGCCGTGGTTCAGCTGAAGCCAATGATATAATAATTATTGAAAGATTTTCAGAAGTAAAACATTAACGTCCTTGGATCTAAAAGACTCACCCCGCTGTTGTCCTGTTGATTCCCCGCAGAAGCGGTCGTAGTCTTCAGAAGACTCTTGTGAACTTTGAACTCTTTAGCTTTGGTGGTAGCTACAAACCCATCCTTCAGGGATATCAGAATGGGTGGAGCATCTTTTCCTTCAAACCACTCATCGGCTTCGGCCGAGGGCTCAGGACCAACGGTGTCTGGGTACAGATCCTCCTGGAACAGGTCCGACTGCACGGGCAGAGAAGAAGAAAGGGAGTTTGAGTTAAGATTCTGCACAGATTTCCTTGAAACAAAAACTGATGAATTAAAATACATGTTGCTAAAATGTTACCTTGCGGGGCACCGTCATGACTATAGGCTCACACTTCCTCTCGTGGAGCTTGTAGAATCTGAAATTAGAATTAGTTATTTGCATGTTAGGTTGTTGTGTCAGATTAGGCTGAAATAATGAGCTTCCTTTAGAGGAAGCAGAAAGATTTTGCCCTCGAAATGTCACAATTATAAATGAGATAAAGAGTCTGCAGGTATGCTAGAAGCCCATCTCACAGTGCTTTGAGGTATATGATCAAGTTAGTATCATGCTCATGTTATGGTAACACATCCCATTCTGCATTAGCATTTGCTAACATAAATCCATCATGGGGAGGCATGTGAAAATTTCATTTCAGTCCCAAATGCAAATGTGAACTTGCCAGTGGGGCAGATGAATCGTAAAAAGCAAACGCGATGGATGCTGTCAGAGTGACATCACCCTTTGCCTTGTGGGGTCTTGTTATGGGAGCTTAAGATTTCACTATCTTGGTGCTATGAAAGCAGGCGTGAGGCGTGGATGTGACAGTGAAAACGCACATTCACTGAGTTATTTAACGAGCATACCCCCGGATCATCTTCATTCTGACCAAAATTTACTAAATGAACTTCATGTTTTCTTCACTATGACCCAAAACTGGCAACTGAGCCTGCAAAGTCTTCACACAGGTGTTTACAGAGGTCACAGAAAGACCAAAAAACATTTAAATATCATCACCTGGCAATTTCACATTTGTTGACCTCCAGGCCCCTCTTGGGCATGTAGCCCATCCCCTTCTGGCTCTCCTTGCTGCTGTACATAGACAGGTAGTGGACATAAGGAGCTTCATCTGTCACCTCGAAGTAACGGATGCTGCTGTCGCCCTGTAGGTGACAGGATCAGCAAGAGGTGCTGTCTAAGTCTGTGTGGGTGAGAATGATACAGAAAGGTTCTCATTTCATAATCTAAATCTTACCTTGCCACAGAGGTAGACGACCCCAGTGTCTGGGTCAAAAAATGGCAGGAGGACGCCACTGCTGGTGTCCAGCTCCTGCAGGGTCAGCGGCTCTTTAAAGTCTTTCTGTTAAAAGAGATTCAGATAGAAAAATATTTAGTATTTAATCACATGTACTCTGACGTCCTGCATATCCGGCTGACTGCAGGTAAGCCGAGGTTTAAAATTGAGGGTGATATTTCAGCACAGACAGCCTCAACGCTGTAATCGGGCTGTTGTGAAACAGTAGTGCTTGTAAATGGAATGAGATACATCCCTAAAAACAAACAACAGAAGTTTGGATTCCACCATAAAGGTCCAGCTGTGAAGATTTTTGCACTTTTTTTTGCTCGTTATGTAACAGGTCAAAATGATTCACGAGTAGAATCCAACACTAGAAGGCCGGTATTACGCTCATCCGCTGAAGGAGGAAAGCTGAAGCTGGAGGCGTTTTTGTGCTCAGCAGTTCAACAAGTACAAGATAAAAAAAGAGTCTCGATACTAAAGTAGGAGCACATGTCATTTTACAAAATCTATTTATGAGTAAGCCCAAAATAAAATTATTTTTTTTTACTCAAACACTAACAAATACATAGTTCATGTTGTAGAGAAACACAATAGATTTCAAAGCACAGAGATCAGGGGGTTTAGGATGTGACTGAGGATTATGAATTGTAATCGCTGGAACTCACCGGATCCCACAGCGCCACCTGCCTCTCACTCATGCGGCTGAAGCCGGTACTGAGGATCTTCCCGTCGGACACAAACACCGCCCTGACTGGCCTGGAGCCCTCATGAGGTTTCTCCTTCTCCTGTAGTGAGAGGTGGAGCAGAGATATTACATGTTACAAACACAAGCGTGCTTCTGGTTTAAATGTTCTGACATTGTAATTTTGTGTCTGTGTGGACACAAAATTACAAATCATGATGTAAGATGGCATCTAAGCTTTTAAATATTTAAGTAAAATAAAAGTGTCATATTAAAGCAGTTATTTTCACTCTCTTTTTCTTATGATCATCATTATGCACAACAAATCAATTAAAACCTACGTGGACGACGGTGCCCTTGCGTGGGTCCAGCACCCTCAGGGTCTTATCCTTGCAGGAGGTGAGAATCCTGGAGCCGTCCCTGTTCCAGCAGGCGCTGTAGATGAGGTCAGTGTGCACGCTGTCGATCCTCACTGCCGCTTCCCCACAGGCCACGTTCCACAGGATCACCACGTTATCACAGCCTGCACGGGCGCGGCAGTGACATCAATGGCAGGTTAAAAACAGAGCGAGAGGCTTCTGAATTCAGTTGAAGTAAGTAATGCAGTGTTTCTCCTTTGCTGTTTTAAAAATCAGCATCAGGTGGAATTCAACCTGATTCAGATTTTCACTTTGAAGTAGTCGAGAGTTTCAAAGTTTCACGTTTGCAGTAAACAGAGCGGCAGTGATAGCTGCGGGAAAGAGGAACGCACAGAAAACAGAACTGAACACTGTTTGCATTAAATAAAGCCCCTGACATACATTAGGATACCAGAGCACCATAGAAAGATCTGGCTCAGATTCAACCTCCAAGTGGTCAAATATTTATATAACCTCCTTTGTGATTTTTTTTTACCTTAAATTGACAGATTCATGGTTGAAAACATTTGACCTCTCCTATAACTTTTTAGTTTTTCTTTCCATTGCTGTGACAAGGAGATATATATGGAAATATATGTATATTTTTTAACATTACAGGCTTTGATTTTATTTTAAACCATGACTAACAGATTTTGAGTGTTGAGTTTTACTGCTTTACTACCTTAATATTAAATGTTTCTGCACAAATTATTCTAATGTTACACATCTACAAAAAGTTTGTTCCCTTGTTTTCTTTGAAACGTACAGAGTGAAGAAAGAAAGGGTGGAAAACAGCGTGCCTGTGATGAATTCATTATAATCCATTGTTAAAGTATCAACGTATTACAGAGTCACCATTTCAACAATAGTTTGTTGTTAAAATGAGCCATAAGTTTTAAAGAGCGTTACTGAAACATAGACAATTTCTTTTGTAAAAAGTAACAATGACTGACTAAATAAATATAATTTTGTTCATACACTTTGTGTTTTTAACTTTTTGCATAGCCTTAAAACATTTTTGACTATCTGTCATTGATAAGGGGAGCATTATACTGCATAATTTACACTGGGCTTGTGATATTCTGGTGAACAGTATTATGTAAATTTGCTTAACAAATGAATTTGACCACCTCCCAATGTCAAGTTTATGCCACATATGTGCATTATTGTTGTTATCCATGAATTTTCACATTCTCATTTTTGATTAAGATGCCAAATTACAATTATTTACAGAAAAATTGGAAACTTAAGCTTGATTCCTTTTTTGACTTCTCAGAGAAATCCAGTGTCCTGCTGTTTTAGCTTTAAAAGTTTTTTGACTGATTTCTAAAATACTAGTGTTTTCTTGTTTCTATGACAGGTGGTCTAATAAATTTGTTGAACACAGCATGCAGATGATCTTGTCCGAGTTTTGCTGGTCTCTAGCAGCTCTTCAGTATATGGTCTGTTTCTGGCACGGAATATGAACACATATGCTTGTGAGAGCATCTTATTTTATCTATTTGTTTGTGTAAAACTAAACGTCCCCACATATACCTTATAAAGTAAACAAGTGTATAAGGACACCCAGTAAATATGCATGATAACACATGCAACTGCAGTATTTTCTTTCTTTTATAATCTCTTTACCTCCGTGCACAGCCTTGTTCACTGTTTTATTACAATTTTAAAAAGTGCAATGTCATAATTTGTGGATCTAAAAAGAGAACAAATGTCTGGAAGGTGAACTATTCTGGACATCTTATTACAGTTCAAATTACACATGATGAAGACATTTAAAGGAAATGCTGAATGAAGCACAAGCAAACCTTCGAACACAAGTTTTGACCCTGTGCCAATTGTGTAAAGATGTCTACTGTACGCTGTATGCTGCCCCCTGCTGGGCAAACCGAGACATCAAGAAGTGAGTAGTGAGGTTACTTCCGAAGATACCTGAGAAGCTCAGCAGGAGTTGCAAAACTGTATTAACCTCTGAAAATGAAATCACTGCGTTCTTTTTAAGTCTAAGATTTAGTACCATACACCACCAATCCCAGCTTCTTTTTTTCTGTGCCTATTTATTTTGTGTGACTTCTTGTTTTTTGCTTTTTAATCTGGATCACTGAGTCTGTAATTAAATTGAAAGATTAATAAAGTGTGACTACAGTGTCTGACAGACTGAGGGTTCAGAGGGTTCAGTCCACGTAATACTGAGAGCGGAAATGTCACGACACTGCTGAGCAGCGTTCAGAGCGAGGAGGGAGGGTGGAGGCTGTGAGAACTTCCTGTTCAACAAAGGTGTGAGTCTCATTCAACAAAACATCTGTGATACGATGCACTTCCTCATTATATGTGATACATTTCTATGTTTTTAGTAACAGTTTTCAGTAAGTAATACCTGCACTCAGTAGCACATTATGGGCAGTCGGGTGCCAGCTCAGGATGCCAACACGTTTGGAGTGACCTTCCAGCTTGACAACGGGATCTGTGAGTGGTGAGGTGAGCCCGCCATCCGGGATCTCCCAAATCTATTCACCAACAAAGACTTTTAAACATCCAGTTTTTGAAATTACAAACTTTAGTGAAAGTTTAAAGGCTTGAATTGCCTTACCATGACACTGCAGTCCTCAGAGCCACTGGCAATGATGTTGTCATTATGAGGACAGAAATCGATGTCCAGGACGGGACCTGTGTGGCCACATACAGTAGGGTACGACATGTCGATACGTCCTGTCTGCAGAGGCAAGCATCAAGGAGGATAATGACCACAACCATGCAGTACAGAAACACTGCAGCTACAAAAACTAAAGAAGAAAAAGAAACTGCCAAAAAGAAAGACAAAACTAGTTGAGGAGAAATTCATCAGCTGACATGAATTACACAGCTGTGCCTTCAATTACTCCTGATTTCCAGTAAGTGGGTTAGAGAGGCGATTAGGGCCAGGAAGATGAAACCCAGTCATGAAGCAGTCTGGGCAAAATGACAATTCCACATCAAATTAAAAAAAAAAAATCTAAATCTAAACATGCATTTTTTTTTCTTTTTGTATAATATGCCAATCACATTTAGCTCCATTTAGTTGCATTAATTCTGGTGAAAACCTGAACAAATCACTGAGCCCTAAGGCAAGATGACACAGCCATGCCAGCACCACTCTCAAAACAGCGTGAGTTTTTTTCCACTACAGCGCAGCTCTGCAATTTTATGCCCAGTGGTCCTTCCACTTATTTCTGTCCTTTGGGAATCGCATGCTAGATGAGAGATAAGACCATGAATAATGCGGTTTCCACAGGCTTCACAAAGGTAAATTTAAAATTGTTTAAAATCTTTAACATCATAAACTGGAACAATATAATCAGTAGGTAAAATAAGGCAAAGGTGTTCACATTCTTGTCACTTTCTCGGTGATTTATAATGATATAATTAGTTGCAGGAGATGGACACAAACTCGTTTCTGCTCAGATACAATGGACTTCCTATAGCTAGCTGCAGCAGAAAGCAGTAGTGACTTTGTTTGCTGTAAGTCTGATAAAGCTGAGAAAAATCTCCATGAAAAAATATTAAACATCTTCCTGCAGTGCAGTCCAAACATAAAGAAATACTTCATATGTAACTTCACTGTAAGCATTGTCTGTGCCTGCACAGAGTGAACTTCACCAGCCTGAGGGAACAAAAAGGTGATCAGGACGGACACCTCATTGAGTTCACAGGTTCTGACAAATTCAGTTGACCATTAACTCGGCCACAAGGTTTGCAATTTTGCACTTTTTCGGGTCCATAAATGCAATAAAAGAGCTGCAAGCCACCAAACACCCTCGCTAACTGACTGCACAATAACTGGGTTGAGGCCACATCCTGTCCTCCTACACTGAGCTCACAGCAAACTCCTAATATGGTGAAAACTTCTCAACAGCAGAGCAAGTGACGTGTAGACAGACTCAAAGACGGCATCAAACTTCCTTATTTAGCTGAATGTGTGATGGTGAGTGGCAGCGTTCAAATTTTAAAGGGCAAGTGCAGTGGTAAAAAGCCAAAAAAGCAACTCCCTAATCTGTGTCTGAAATGGTCAACACACCCAAACATGATATTAACTACACGGAAGGGCACCATGTCAAGCAGTGGGTGCATTTGTTTTTTTTGTTTATTTGTTTATTTGTTTGTTTCCTGGTGATTCCTGGGACCCACCTTGCTCAGCGGAAGCACCATGAAGGCTCCCCCACCGCTGGCGTCCACAATCATGGCCACGAACTTGGGGTTAACAGAGCAGAAATTGCTGTCCCAGGTCATCTGGGAGATTCTGATGTCATCATAGCACTGGTCAGCTTTCACAGCCTGGCCAAAGACGTGGCGGAACTTACTGGTCCTCACAACCTTCCTGGACATGGTGAACTGAGAAAGAGTGAAAAAGGGGTGCAAAAGAGGGAAAAAATTAATGCATGCAAGAAGCCTGTAGTGAAGCCTGAAATAGGACGTATTAGTTGAGAGCGATTTATTTTAAAAGTCATCATTAATAATGCATATTGTATGTTTGTGCGTTTCGATTTCATGCGGAAATAATCTGACAGACACAAAGCTGATGAAACCGTTGAAAGACTCGACAGAGGAAAGCTAAAAAAGGAAGAAGCAAAAGCTTTCACAACTGCTTCCTCTGTGACTGGTACTCTGGAAACATATCTCCTTCTCTTTTTAATATATTTCTCTGAAATGCACAAATATTAAAGAGCATTCTGAAGACAAACACACAAAACAACAGCATAAAGACGACACAAAAATATCATCAATATCAAAATTATCATCAGAGCTGCACATGCAGTATCCTTTGAAAAAGATACAGAAGCTGCCTGAGTGGCAGTTACACCACATCCTTCAAAGAGAGTAACAAAAACCACTAACCTCTCAGTTCATACAGTCATGCTATTATTTCATTCCCCAAATGTAGGCATGCTTTAAATTACATACTTGATGAAGTAAGCTGAAACACATCCAGTAAATGCAAATGTCTGGATGCGCAACGAGACCAGAAGTTCAATCAAAAGCAGCTGCAAAATATACAAACTTTGCATCATGTAGCAACACTAATGGAAATTAATGAAAAACATTAAATATGTCTATCTTTACCTCCATTTGTAGAGTTTACTTCCTGAAATCTGCAGCCGCGCCTAAGCTCAGACTTGGTAGCCTATAACAGTTTTGCTGCATGTGCATCACAAGACCTCTCAGACTTCTCTGCACCTAATTTAATAATCCTTTACAGAGTGAGCCATAATTTTATCAGGACTCTAAATGCATGTCAGTAATCTCTACCACTATCTCTCTGTGTTGTGATGGAAAACACTGACCAGTACAAAGTAGGAAACAATTCACTGCCTTGAAACAGGAGTAACTCAGGCCATGTGGATGATGAGAAAGAAAAATGTGTCATCTAAATCACTGACATATGGTTATCTTCACCTATTTCCCTCTTTGTAACCAATGCACCAATTATAGGTAAGATGATATCTTCAAGACGTTGAGACTGCAGACAGATGATGCAGGCCTACCTGGGAGTCGTGTGGGGGCGATTCAGCTCAAGGAGTTTTGGCAGCGCACCAAACGCCCTGCCACCAGAATGAGGACTCAAGAGGAGACTGTAGGTTAAAGTACATGACAAATGACAGAGAGGAAGTGAGATTTTCAAACGAACGTGGAAGTAGGAGGTGTCGCCTGTGACATGAGCCGTCTGCAACAAACTGCAGAAACCAGAGAAACACAGTGAGATCGTTTGTAGGATTAAATCAAGATTAAAAAAAAAACTTCCAACAATACAGATGCACTGATAAATACTACCAGCCTAAGAGCAAATAGGATAACCTTTGCTGATGGCAGTGGCCAATTGTTACATCAGTTTTTGAGTTGAAGGACTTTAAGTTACTATTTAAAAGACTGTACATTTGCTTCCCTGGCATAAAGGAGGACAAAAATTATATGAAAACCAACCAAAAAAAAAACCCCCAAAAATACTGTCATCAGGAAACTGGTTTTATACACTAGTCTCAGCCCAGGTTTTGAGACTCAGTGTATCACTAGACTAGTGTGATGAAATTAATTAAAATAATTAATTAACTATCTTTATTAATACATCACTTTGACAGCAACCTACTCTCACATCAAATCTAATTAGACTTAAACTGGCAATCAGCTGTTGCAGCAGTCAGCAGTAGATAATCAAGGAGATGAAGAAAGTAGACAGGAATACTGGGAGGCTACAGCTAAGAGAGAGGTGGCAAAGTCAAAGGAAAAGGCTTATAGTGAGTTTTATGTGACACTGGACACTAAGGAAGGAGAAGAGGACTTGCATCGATTGGCTAGACAAAGAGCTTGAGCTGGAAAGGATGTGCAGCAGGTTAGAGTGATTAATGAAATGCATTAATGAGTGTGTGCTGAGAGGATGGAAGGAGTACTTAGAGGAGCTGATTAATGAAGAAAATGAGAGAGAGGACACATGGAGGAAAGTTAGTGAATCAGGAAGGGCAGAGGATTAGTAAGGAGGAAGTGAGGGCAGCTATGAAGAGGATGAGTATTTAGTCCAGATGACGTACCTGTGCATGTATACAAATGTCTAGGAGGGCAGTGGACTTTTTAAACCAGATTGTTTAGCACAATCTTGGAGAGTGAGAGGACGCCTGAGGAATGGAGCAGAAGTGTACTGGTACTGATTTTCAAGAACAAGGGTGATGTGCAGAACTGTAGTAGCTACAGAGGGATAAAGTTGATCAGCAATATCATGAAGTTATGGGAAAGAGTTGTTTAAGCTAGATGAAGAAGATAGATGATGAACAGTGAGCAGCAGTATGGCTTCATGCTGAGAAAGAGCACTGCAGATGTGATGTTTGCTTTGAGAGTGTTGATGGAGAAGTACAGAAAAGGTCAGAAGGAGTTGCACCATGTTTTGGTGGATCTCGAGAAAGCATATGATAGGGTATCACATGAGGAAGTCAGCCCCTTCATGTTTGCAGTGTTGATGGGCAGGTTGATAGATGATGTCAGGCAGGAGTCTCTGTGGACTGTGATGTTTGCAGACAACATTGTGATCTGTAGAAGAGAGCCTGAAGAAGTGGAGGTATGCTCTGAAGAGAAGAGGAATTAAAGTCAGTAGAAGCAAGACAGAATACATGTGTGTGAATGAGAGGAAGGCAGGTGTAACAGTAAAGCTACAAGGAGCAGAGACAGTGAAGGTGGATGAATTTAAATACGTGTGGTCAACCGTCCAAAGACAGTCCACAAGAGGAGAGAAGAAGGGAGTGTAGACAGGATGGAGCGAGTGGAGATGAGTGTTGGGGTGATGTATGACAGAAGGATAGCAGCAAGAGTGAAAGTGAAGGCCAAACATCTCTACTTTGGTATTGTTTGTCCTAAAGACATTGTTAAAGAAGTCTTGTTGTTTGTTCAGATGCAACTAAGCCATGCTGCCATGCTCTTTTATGAAAGAAGAGTCTTTTTCCTGTCAACCCTTCCAAACAAGCCACATTTGTTCAGTCTTTTTCTGTCATGAACTTTAACATTTAACAGGCCTGTAGAGTCTGAGATGAAGCTCCTGGTGGTGTGAATTTGCTGGGACATCCACTCCTAGGAAGACTGACAGCTGTCTTGAATGCTAGTGAAATAGAATAGAATAGAATAGAATAGAATGCCTTTATTGTCATTATACAGAATGTACAATGAGATTGGAGGGCCACTCCTGTTCAGTGCCATGCTTTAGAAAGTTTTCTAAAAAATTTTCTAAAATATAAAATAGAACTAAAAATATACAGAAAACAAAACATGTATGTATAAATGTATAAAAATATATACATTGTAAAAACTAAAATATATACATATAATAATTAAGATTGTGAGTATTGCACTTGGTGAATGAATATTGGATATTGCACAATATAGGAGTGATAGATATTGTTATATTGCACAGAGATGTGGGTATTGCACAGTTAGAGTGGGTGAGTTCAGGGTGGTGATTGCTCTGCCAAAGAAACTGTTCTTAAGTCTGTTTGTTCTGGCTTTGGTGCACCGGCAGGGCCGGAGCAGATGAGGTGTCTCAAAGCAAGCAAAGAAACAGTTAAGTTCCCATGCTAGCGACATGCTCAGGTCTTCTGCTGTCACATCACAGCCTCTGTAGTTTATGATGTTGTGTTGTGCTGAATGCCCTGCTACACCTCCCGTGTGTTGTTGCTGGACAGGTGGAACTCTATTCTCCTCCTGTAGTCCGCCTTGGCTTTTTTAATTCCTCTTTTCAGGTCAGCTCGAGCAGCACTATATAGAGCTCTGTCACCTGACCTGAAGGCAGCATCGTGGGTTTCGAGGAGTGAATGGACCTGGCTGTTCATCCAGGGTTTCTGGTTGGGGAAAACCCAGATGTTTTTGTTAACAGTCACATAGTAGGTAGGCTGTCATCTGCGACAGAAATTATATTTCTTACGCAGACTAAGAGTCTTTGGGGTAAATCAGAAACATATGTTTTTATTCTATCAGGCCATATTGGAAAGCATCATCGGGTTTGGAATGTCAGTGTGCAATCTCTCTGTGCAATTAAAAACCAAACTCAACCGAATGGTACAAACTGCAATGAAAGTGATAGGTAAGACCGATAAATCCTCCTTGCATTCCATTTATGAAGAGTCTGTACTCAGATGTGCTCGGATGGTATTGTCTGACCCCACTCACATCCTCAACCTGCAATACGAACTGTTACCATCTGGCAAATGGTTTAGAACCCCGGCTTGTAGACTTAACAGATTTAAAAACTCATTTGTTGCTACATCAATTAGATTATTAAATAAAGTAGGCATATAGTTTTTGTCATGCTCCGATGCTCTAGCTAACTGATTTGTTGGCTCGTTCACTGTAGGAATGTATGTGGGAATCCAACATGTGCAATATGTGTTCTAATGTTTTAATGTTTCTGACTGTTTTTATTGAATTTTTTTTTTAAATTTAATTTAATTTAATTTAATTTAATTTTTTTTTTTTTTTTTTTTTTTTTTGGGGGGGGGGGTTCTTATGCAAAACCACCAAATCTGAATGTATTACACAATATCTAATTCTAATTTTAACCCTGACACCAAGTCTGAACTCCCTGCTGAAGATGTGACAACCAGACAATTTTTTTTTTTTTTTTTTTTTTTGTGAAACCAAACACCAACCCTAACTCCTAATAATTATACCAACCCTTCACCCTCATACACAGGTAGTGGAAGTGGGAATAAACAGAGACCCTACAATACAATATTATCACAATACTTCACTACACTATTATTGCGATATTTTTCATTTTAATTTTGCGATATGCTGAGTATTGCAATATTAAAATTGATCACATTTTTTCAACTGCAAATTATGTCCTCAAAGTTAACCTTTGTCAGTATCTGTTTTAACCAATAAGATAAAGTTATCTCACTTCAGTATTTTTTTGCTGCATAGTGAGATTGTCAAGCATACAACACTGTCACTAAAACCTGCCACAAATGTTGCCACAAGATGGAGTCAGCCTGCGCTTGAATGGGGTCAAGCTGGCAATCACATGCAATCTGCTTCTGATAATACAGCACTTAAATCATCATAAATCACATATCTGTTGCTGCCTGCATGGACAGTAATTCATATGTAACTGTTACACTTGTCCTCAGCAGCCTTCCAGTTCTATAGGAATACAATCAGAATACAACCAGTTGCCACTTGAATCGAGTCCCCTCAAGTTGTGCTCATTGACAAAGACTCATTCAGACTGAAGGCAACATGTGTCAATCTGTGTGCATTTATAAATTATGCAACTATTATTTGCAAACCTTTGACAATCTCTGTGAGAATGACTCCAGCCAGTCCAAGTCAGACTGTGACTGTGGGCAGAAAGACTGCCTCCTATCAGGCAACCTGTGCAATCGCATTGTGATCCAAAGTAATTGTGAGTGCAACATTCTCAAGCTCTGTGCAACCATTTACTCAACATAAGTTGCAATTGATCATATGTGCAAAATTTGTAATAAAATCATCAGGTAGCCACGAATTTTTTGCAGATGCAAGGAGGTTTCTGTCCTATTTTTACTCATGTGACTGAGCCATTAGCTTCCTCTTAATTAGAAGGTAGCTTTGTCAAGCTAAGTGTGTCCAGTGCTGAATGATTTTTTTGGTTGAGCCAATTTCATGTAAGTTTGTTTGGCTAACATTATCTCAGGATGGTGGTGCATGAGATAAGGCCTCTTGTTCCTTGTATTCCCAGAGTATTTTAATGTAGTTAATAAAATATCAATATTTGGTGTCCCTGTATTGATACAATATCGCGATACTATACTGTATCGACATTTTCCCCCATCCCTAGTAGGCAGGGCTGTCCTAAAAAAAACTGGAATGCATGGGAATGCCTACTCAGGAAAAACTCATAAACATCATAAAAGAAACACAGTAATAAAGAGGAAAAACAAGATGGTGTGCAGACAGATTTAAAAATATAGACTTCAGTTTATTGCACAATCGTTGCTGGAGACTGAGGAGTGTGAGAGCCTGTCTGTTACACAGGACACTAATGTCACACCGACGTGTGAACTACAGCACAGGAACAAACTGTCTGAGTTCGTGCACATTAACTGGCAAGCACGCAGACTGGATAATGAGGCACTCTGGGAATGCTATCAGCTTCCCGTCGGTGCAACAGGAGAAAGTAAACTGGAAAACATACAGATTTCATGCTTGC
Source organism: Archocentrus centrarchus (assembly GCF_007364275.1). Taxonomy (NCBI): domain Eukaryota; kingdom Metazoa; phylum Chordata; class Actinopteri; order Cichliformes; family Cichlidae; genus Archocentrus; species Archocentrus centrarchus. Next base: position 29,319,087 of record NC_044353.1, on the reverse strand, counting down.
ATGGGTTCTGCAGGAGAGCTCATACACACATGTGTACATACATGGTCTGGAAATCTAAATAAATAACCCTGGAGGATAACTGCAGACCAGCAGTGACAGTATTACCACCTGTTAGTTAGTTTCATTTGGCTGCAGTTCAGCTACAGTAATGCCTGCATTAGTGAACATGAACTTCCAGTAGATGGAGCCACACTCACTCGTTTGACACATTAAGAAAGCCATGCAGATATGGAGAGACAATAACAGACAGACCCCCCAGAAAGCTCCCTTCATCCTTAAAGAAAGGGCTTGTCTCATTACCTGTACACAAAGACCAGTGTCATTATAAGGATCCACAGAATAACAGCAATCATTAATAATCAGCATATAACAACACAGGTAATCCATTATAAACAGGTTGTTAACAGGCTGTCCGGCACCTGTGTAATATTTAAAAAAACAAAACAAAAAAAAAAAACAAAAAAAAAAAACAGTTTTGTTAGTGATTTTTTTGTTATACATCATGTCATATTTTTTTTCATTAAACATACAGACAAAAGGACAAAGACCAATTTTCTGACCGGATTCCACTCCTGTAACATGGTTTTCAGAGAAATCCTCCACCTTCCTTCGCCCTTGTGTCCAGCCTGCCAGGTGGGTTCCCAGCATGAACAGACCAAACTAAAGAGGGCAGGTGAGTCTCGTAGCCATGTTGCAGACAGCAGAGGTCAGGCCTCAGATGTTACAGCTACTGTTATGGCACCCTGAGAAGCGGGAGACTCAGGATGTTGGAGTGAGCCCTCCATTACAGCGGATCAGAGAGCCATTTTGACAAACACAAACTGACTTCACTGTTACGTATCCTTCGGCTGATAATGCATAGATAGACCAGTGGTAGTCACGAGGTATTCACATGCCCACCAAGATTCCCCTGCTATGGTCGCGAATATCTTTTCTGTGTATCTAAAAAAAAAAAGCAGTTACATTTAAATGATCAGAAGCATTCTTAGTTAGGGCCACAAAAAGGTCAAAGAACTCTACATTACAACTGAGACCAATGCCAGTATTTTTTTTTTTCCAGTGTTGTTCACATATACATGGTCATTGCTAATCAAGCACATAAACGATAGCAATCTAAAGCTCCACATCAAGCCACGCCTCCATCCCTCGCCACCCGCCAAGCACCAGGCGTTCATAGACGATGTTTTCTGGGCTAAATCTGATTGGCCAGTCCTTAGCCTTTAAAAAGATGTCCCCTTTATGTCACAATTTGGTTAAAAGGTAGAAGGTGAAAAGTTCACACCGCTACAAAGGCTGGAATTCACATTTTCCCATCTTCTGTTTATTAGAGGTATAAAAGACGTCTAAATGGCACACAGCCTGCGAGGCTAAACTTAGGTTAAATCTGCAATTTCAATATTGACCAAAATAAGTGAGTTTAGGTCTGAACTGCTGGTTCTCTGAGGAGTTTGGAGAGGCATTTCTTTCCAACCAAATTTAGCTGTAAAAGGGAATCTTTTTCTCAACACCTTTCCATCTTTCTAACCAAATCTCAACTTTGTGTAAAGTCTTCAACATCTTTTGAGTCTTCACTGGGTGGGTAATCCCATTCCTTCCCATCTTCCTTAACCAAATCTGTGTGTTAAAATGAGTCACTGTATATTCTTCTGCACTGTCTGTGTATATAATGTACATAAATGTATTTACATTATTTATAGGGACTTTAAACGTGTTTCAGAATTGACTTGAATTCAAAGCCCTTTGGAGAACGATGAACAGTGCAGTTTGTTTTGATCGCGATGTATTGCCTCTGATCTGTTCAATCCTCTTACTTTAGGGGTAACACCACCCTCCAAACCCCACCCCCAACTACCCACACAATCATTTCCAGGGGCGAGTGAATGATCTGTTGCTGGCTACAGTGAACTAACAATCAGCTAACACTATGAGACATCAGTTTCTGTTTCACAGCTACTTTCATGCAAATTTTTTTTTCATTCAGTGGCCAAAAATACATTAACTTCAGCTTTTACATTGTACTTATAATCATTACTGTCAGAGTGAGACTAGCAGACAAACATCTGACTTTTTACCAGGGCGAGGCGAGGGGCTGGTTGGGGTTAATGTATGCCATACAGACTCTGGGAAATCCTTCATCTGTGAGTCAGTGTCACAGAAAGCAGACGTTGCTAATTGGCGAGATGAAGTGGGGCCGACATGATTGGTATCTAGTCAGTGGGAAGCTGTGACTATCATGAGAAACAAACCCAATGCCTTAAATAAAACAAAAAGAAATACATTTTCAGTATGAAATGAGGCTTCAGAAGCCAGTCTTGAACATGACTGAAGAGTGCAACGCTTACTTTTACACTTGAAATACCACAACAGAAACAAGCCTGAACACACGCACCAAGGTGCAGTGACTCATACATGACAGGAGGGCGGGATAAGAGGGGTTCATTCCTGCTTACGTAAGCCAGCTTAGTGTATCCTCCACAACTTTAAAAAGACTAATAAATGTCAAACATCTTTTCAGGCTTTATGAAAAGTGCAAGCAAGTACAGATAAATAAATAAAGAATGTGGCAATAACAACTGACCATTAACATTTCAGGTCAATATATATATATATATATATATATATATATATATATAAATAAACATCTAAATACAGTACAACTACATTCATGCCTGAGGACATAAATAACTTCAGAATAGACGCCTGTTTTAAAGGTCACATTGCAGCTATTTTCTCGCTGAGCTGCAACGTGTAAAGACAGATCTTTTTCAACAGTATTACTGTGTGACTGAGAAGTCACATATTGTTGGGGGGTGCAGAGAAAATGCAGAGCTAATCCTCCAGATTTGCATGGTTTAAATAAAAGAATGGATTTTCTTTGACCTCTTATTAGATCTGTCAGCCGGAGTGATCCTGCACTGCAATGATGTAAACTGCCCAAGCAAGTGAAACTAAAATTAAAATAAATGCATCTGAATAAAACAATCAGTAAATATAATCTATTTCTTTAGTATATAATTTTATTAGGGGTGGGACTCGATTAAAAAATTAATCTAATCAATTAGGAGCTTTGTAATTAATTAATCGAAATTAATCGCATTTTAATCGCATTTAAATATTTAACATGATAAATATTAATTTAAGTTTGGTTGATGAATGAATCAATATACATAAGCTTAAACTTCAAAATTTTGTTTATTTTCCCCACCAGTCTACTACACAGACCAATGAAGGGCGGAAGTGCTCCTGTGATAAGCAAACACCTGAAATTAAAGTTAAGCATCATAACTGGATAGTTTTAGTCAACAATAATGTCTCAGTATAGTTGGAAATTAATCATTCTCTCAGCTGAATTCCTTGATGTTGAAATGTGTTATGCTTGTTTTAACAGCTTATTTTGAATAAAGACTTAAAATTAAACCACAAAAAGGAGAAAAGGTTTGTTCTCCGTTTAACCAGCTGTTTTTACACAGCTGTGCTTCGCACTCACGGTTGCTAGGCGACATGAGCTAGGCAGAGGTGAGGGCAGGTGACGCTGATATGAAGGCTAGCTGCTCACTTCCGGCCTTTGGGGTCTTCGTGGGCTGCGAGGTCTACGTAGGCCGGGTCCTTTGAACGATGCGGCCCCTGAATTTTTGACATCGTGCGTCGATATAATCTGTATGCCTGGAACTCGTGCACTGAGAAACGTTCCACGGTGCAAAGTGCGATTAAAATGCGTTAAAATGTTTAATTCGTTAATTTCCCCGTAATTAATTAATCGAAATTAACGCGTTAAAGTCCCACCCCTAAATTTTATGCATTTGGGGCCCAAAGACAAATAATTACAAACAGCATTAATAAGTGGCTACCCACCTACTTTTCAGTGCTGCCACATATCGGCCTATATCTATATATGTGCGCACTGTGGGCATGTCAGTGTAAAACAATGCACATTGGATGGCTTTTATACACAACAAACGGGCAGAAGACTCACAAAGCGCTCAGCCTCTGCCTTTAAAAAATAATTACATCTCGCACAAATGGAGACTGTGGTTTTCCAAAAGGAGGTCATAATAAATGTAAATGCAGCTCATAAACATCACTTTCTTTTCTGATTTAAAAATGCCTGAATTTCTTTGGCACTGGTGCAAACAATACAGAACGATCCCGTCTGGTGGTCCGAGCCACCTAAGCAAGTAAACTCATCGCTGACATGCTTCAGGAATGAACCCCTCGCCCACCTTCACCATGGTGACAGTGAGGACCATTCAAACGAACAAAGAAGAGGCAGTGGCAGAAAACAAGGAAATACACAGTCCTGTAAAATTCAGTCGGTTGGACGAAGTTAAAACTCTTAAAAGTGCTTTGTACATGTTGTATAAAAATAAAGGTGCATGGGTGTGCGTGCTGTGTGTGTGACGTGAGATATGGATGGGCTGCACAGGTGGAGACAATTACTGTGATATCATTTGGAAGCGGGGCTATTAAACTTGTTTGGGGACAGGGAGCCTTTTACCCCAGGAATACACCAGTGACCATTTCTCATGCATTGGCTAACAAACTGATGGGAAGGGGGGGTCAGGAGCTTTTGATTTGGTCTGCATAAGGTGTTTAATTTCTAAAATAGTGCTGGGCGGTATGACCACAAATTTGTACATTGCTGTATTTGTTAAGATTCTGTCTGTTTGTCTGTATTCAACTGTATTATTACTATTAGTATTATCAGAATTTTTTCTGTATGATCAATTCTTTATATATTAATGGCATTATCTTCTGTCTGGCGTATAAATATAAAACATTTTCATGTCGTCACCTCTCTTCTTAACCTACATGTATGAGCACAGCGAGACAGCGGTGAGGTGTGCAGTAGGAGTGACATTGGTTCAAGAGGGGTGGAAATGAAAGTCAGAACAAACAAGGCAGAATACATGTGTGTGAATGAGAAGGAGGCAAGTGGGAAGGTTGAAGATGCAAGGAGTAAAGGTAGTCAAGGTGGGTGAGTTTAAATACCTGGGGTCAACCATCCAAAGGAACAGCACAAGAGAGGTGAAGAAGAGAGTGCAAGCAGGGTGGAGCGGGTGGAGACGAGTGTCTGGGGTGATTTGTGACAGAAGGATAGCAGCAAGAGTGAAAGGGAAGGATTACAAGATGGTAGCGAGACCTGGATCAGAATGGAAGAGACTGCAAATTCCCAGCTTTTTTGCTCAGGAATTTTACTCCCCCCTCACCCAGCCTCTTAATTTGTTTTAATTAAACCTTCAGTGGCCCTTACACACAGTGGTAACCATGAGTTTGAAAAGTTAATTGAGACCCCATCTCAATCCACTCCGAAGCAGTGCACATCCAAACCCTTTCAAAAGCCACACTAAGTGTGCCTGTTCACTGGTATAGGCCTATTTGAAATATTCACATAAATTAAATTACAACCAGCAACCACCCAGCACTGTTTCAAAATTGACAAGACACCTTTGCTGTTCCGGGGTCTGACTTCCTGTCCACCTCATCTGCTCTGTGCATCTGAACACAGCTTCCATAAAAAAATAACTCAAGACACAGAGCAGGTTCTGGGACGTGCTGCGGCCTGTCAGGTGGATTCACAAGTGTTGTCTTGAGTGGGCGAGCTCAGCTTCAGACCTGGAACACGACACCAGCAGGCTCGGTGTATTCCTGAAGTTACAGGCAAGAACATTTTACAGGGTCCTGCTCATAATTCCAACACTGGCAATCCGCATGCTTACTACCATTTGTACTTGTACATGTCAACATTATATGTCAACATTATAAAACATAAAATCTAATATTTTTTGATACATATCTGTGTCAGTTTCGACTGGTCCAAAGATAACGGGTGTGATTAAAGGACACAGTATACTTGATTTGTTGGATAAATAGTCTCCATTTGTAAATATCCGATTTTTAAGATTAGAACATATTTTAAAAAATTTAAAGGAAATTTATCAATGGTTTTTTTGGCTGTGGGTCATGGACCCTACTTTCAGAACCACCAGTTTAGACCGTTTTAATCAGCTACATGAAGTAATGCTCTATCATTCAAGCAGTAACCTTTACCTAAGACGTTATAGGGTTTAAAACTAGGTTAATAAGTTGACTTTTTAAATTTTTCTACTTTTTTAAGTGTTTGTGTATGAATGTGTGTGTGTCTGTATTCACTCTTGCGTCCATGTTTGTGGCAACTGAGCAAGTCAGAATGGTTGTGCGTGTTACTCGACATACTTTTACCTGCATTTGCACAAATCAAGATGGATGAAGATATGAACATTCTGAGTTTGAGCATATGAAGTGAACACATGCACAGCATCAGTTCCCATGATCCCCTGTCCTTACCCATCCCTTTCCAGACACCCCCCTCCCCCCTGAAGTCTTTTAGTGGGGTATGTTCCAGTGCTCCTTGTTAGGGGCTGGGGGGGGGGGCTGCTGTGTGGGTCAATCTGAGGGACAGTCGTAGCTGGTGATCCACAGCAGGTCGTCCAGCACGCCCCAGTGCAGGTAAAGGATGGAGATCACCACCAGTACATGCATGATCTGGTGGCTGTTGCACCAGTAGTCAAAGAGGCCCGGCCAAAAGCGCTCCGGGATGCGCGTGATGTTGATGACCCCGCCCAGCACGGCCAGTGCGTCCATCATGAGAAAGTGGCGTAGCGAGGTGGGACTGCCGCCACCCAGGCCTACCCAGCGGAGCAGGAAGAAGGAGAAGCGAAACAGCGCTTGCCAGGCAAAGGAGCGCAACCGCCGAACGCTGCTCCGAGCTGTGACGGCGCAGTAGATGGCGTGGCTGGACAGCAGGATGTAGACTAACAGGGCCACAGTGCGGATGAATGGGTAGCACAGCAGCGTGGTGTAGACGATTGGCAGCGCTCCTAAGACAGGAAAACAAGCACAGGGAAGTCAGACCAACGATGAAACCATGCCTCATAAAAAGCACAAAGGTCGAATTGTTAACCTGTGTGTGCATTTTGTGTTTTGGGGCTGATTTTGATGCTTTCATCAATCACAGTTCAACTGTGACAAAAACTGGCTGAAACAAACTCTCAACAAGTATTATTATTATTTATTTTATTTTTTTATTACAGCCTGTTTTCACATTACAGGAAGTGTACAATGAGGTTACTGAAACAAAAAGGCTGTTCTCTGTTCTGGAAAACAGGAAGGCAACATTTGCAGTGCAGAGCTTTACAGCATGAGCATTACACTCACATTTGCCACTGAAAACAGAAGCATGTGGACTCTAAAATGTATCTATGAGCATGAGTGAATAGAAACGATTATAAAATCTGGCCCAAGAAGCCTCGGTTTTTCTCAATAAAAAGCCTGGTAACACAACAGTGAAGACCATGCTGTCATTATGGTTCTGCAGCCTCTCCTCTCTGACACACACACACACACACACACACACACACACACACACACACACACACACACACACACACACACACACAGCAGGTAGCACCATAACTGAGAAGGTGGACCCAGGTGGAGTGAAATCATTTTACTAGAGTTAATAACAGCAGCATTCATTAATCTGATCATAGTCAAAACCTGTTTGGGTAAAAAGCTAATAAGGGTCCGTCATCAAACTACCTGCCTAACAAGCTTAAATCTGTCAGGACAGCAGAAGCTTGTGTGCTTCCTCCTGTTTTCTGTGTTCTCCTGTGTCCAGCGTTATTTATCTTTTAGTTGCTTCATGTTTTATTGTGAAGTTTAGTTTTCCATCCATCCATCCATTCACTTCCGCTTATCCTGTTCAGGGTCGCGGGGGGGCTGGAGCCTATACCAGCTGACATAGGGCGAGAGGCAGGGTACACCCTGTACAGGTCGCCAGCCTCTCGCAGGGCCAACACAGAGAGACAAACAACCATCCACACTCACATTCACACCTATGGGCAATTAAGAGTGGCCAGTAAGTGCATGTCTTTGGACTGTGGGAGGAAAACGGAGTACCCGGAGAAAACCCACACAGACACGGGGAGAACAAGCAAACTCCACAGAGACAGAGAGGCCCAGGCCAAGGTGGACTTGAACCTAGGCCTCCCAGATGGTATTCTAACTGTGAGGCAGCAGTGCTAACCACCGCGCTGCCCAAGTTTAGTTTTCTCATGTGGTTTTTTTTTGTTTTTTGGGGGTTTTTTTTGTTTTTTTTGGGGGGGTGGGGGGTATTTCCTGCCTTTGTTTAGTTTCCCTTCTTTTCTGATTTCTCACCTTAGTTATTCTCACCTATGTCTCATTTCCCAATCAGCCCTATGTTTGTCACTATCTTCATTTTTCCTTACCCTTTCCCTTAACCATGTCTTGTTCCCTTATTTTGGAGTTCTGTTATTTACTTGCTGATTATCCTGCAACTTGTCTGTACAGCTTTTTCCCGTAAGTCCATTAATATTTCTTTTGTTTTACTCCCTGCCTGTCATACATTTGAGTCTGTTAAAGGACCTCAGCTCAACTAATCCTGACACAGTTTTCTTTACGCTCACAGAAGTTCAATAAGGAGGATCTGTAGGCACTCGTCTGCCTGTATTCCTGGGGATCTGGGCTGCTACTCTGTTCTTTTTGTTTCTTCAACCCTCCTCCTTCCCATGTCTACCAAATCGTGGTTGTTCAGAGTCTCTTGACTTTGCTAGAACTCTGCTCTGAAACTTAAATTTCAGGGTGTTTGCTAGAAAAGTTTTTAGATCTGGCAGCTGCAACAATGAATTTAAGGGGATGGGGTAATTCAGCACAATTAAATGCTTTAATGATATTTACTAATTGCTAGGTGGGTGATTGCGCAAGCCAAGCACAGGATGTCACAAGCTAGTGTGCTACTAGTGCCAGCCCTGGATAAACCGGCAGGGTTGTGTTAGGAAGGGCACCTAGCATAAAAATCCTTGCTCATTCCAATATTTGGATGCTTATGTCCCGCTGTGGCGACCCCTGGAAAACTTGCAAATGAGCAAGAAGAACACTAATTGATAATTGTGCAGTGGCACACAGAACAGACCTGTGTACATGCAGCTCTGCACACACATGAAAAGAGATGAGGGGGACACCGAGGAGATTATTTCCTGCCACCTGCATAAAGAGAAAGTTTAAAACATATTTAACCTTGTTAATATTATACACTGATGAATAATTTAGCCTACCTTGATTAGTGGGCACAAGTGGATGGATATCAGCTAATTAGGTAAAACAGTAGTAAGTTTCATGTTTAATCTCTTTTTAGACTTTCTTATTGATTTTCCAAGTAATTTTTTTTGGTTAAAAACAGTTAACATGAACAGCAGGCCTCTAAGACACATTAGCTAGCATAAGGATTTTAGCTTTGATCCTAAAGATTCATAAAGATAAATAAAAACGCTGGTAAAACGCTGGCACAACCTGAAAGGTTATTCCCATGCTTCGTCACAGTATTAATAATTAATGTACTGTACTATCAATATCTGTGTAGTAGGCAAATCTAAAAGCCTTGTTCAAAGTACACAAGTCCATAAATAAAAAATAATGCACCTGTCATTTTTTCTTACAATAGGGCGATGTAGGCAGCATAGACAGATCAATAATCATTTCAGAGCTCGGATCATCGCTTGCATTAGACAACTGAGTCAGTGTGTTGTGACAAATCAATACTCGTACACCTCCGAGCAAAACACTTGCACGGTAAATCACTGACAATCAATTCCATCCTGGAAAAAAACAGATCAGCAATAAGAGAACGATGGCTGAACCCGCGAAGCCTCACCCAGCGTGTTGATCATGCAGATTCCACACACGTCCAGCTTGAGGAGGGTGTGGTAGACTGGTTCCCCTCCCTCATGGTTCATGAAGAGGTGGTAGAGAACAGAGCCAAGCTGAGGTGACAGGCAGGCCAGGAAGTGCACCACGCCTAACCACGTCACGCTGATCTGAGACCAGGGGATGTTAAGAGGCAGCAGCACCAGGAAGCAAACCAGAGGAATGCCTGGAGAGTGAGCAGGGAGAGAAACAGGGGGAGTGGTGGTCATTAAAGAAGGATTTACCTTAAAGCCTACCACACAACAGAAGACTTTAAGAACACTTATAAAACAATAGGTCTGGCTCCTTCTCACATATGAAGAATGCGGTATAGCTCAAAAGTTTTTAGTTGGCCTGGAGTCAGCCCCATAGATACATACATACATAGATAGATAGATAGATAGATAGATACATACATAGATACATAGATAGATGGATGGATGGATGGATGGATGGATGGATGGATAGATAGATAGATAGATAACATACTTAACAAATCTGATGGCATGTAATTAAAACTACTAGAGCACTATCTTTTCAGGGATTACTTCTGCTTGTGAGTGTCCAACGGATGATGTTGCCTGAGGTAATATGCACGCACACTGGTATGAAAACCATCCGCTCAACTCTGACAAAAGCAAATTAAGGTGTCGTGTTTATGGTGATGGATTATCTAGCTCAGGAGTTTCTGGAACCGGGGCTGCTTTTTCACACTGTACAAGAATGAGTAGCTGTGAAGGGCTGCTGAGTGTGCACAGACACCAGCAAGAAGAACCGAAGGGGAAACCTACATGATTGGCACCAACCTATCAGTGATTCCCCATTGAGAGAAAGCCAACGCTCCCACTAAGCTCTAATCCTGATGCAGCGAAAGGCCACACTGCTAATGGCAGCTCCCATTTAAGTTTCTGTTTGGCAGGGACTTTGGCGCTGACTGCTACGTGAGCAAAATGCAGACCTTGAAATCTGATCTGCTTACATACAGCTGTTATCACTCTGAGACACACCTACAGCACTCCCTTTCCCTCATTTCTGCTCTTGCTGAAGTCAAGGCAGGTGATACAAGGAATGGCATGCTACAGTAACACATCTATTTTAAGTGCGTTATCTCACACACACACACACACACACACACACACACACACACACACACACACACACACACACACACACATACACACACACACACACACACACACGCCAGCATTTGCCCTGAGCTGGCGAGTTGAAGTCAGGCGTGGACACAGCGGCGGGACAGAGGACCTGAGTACGTGAGCTGTGGGCAGGATGTTTTCAGTTTATATGCAAAACAAGTCAGCTCATGAAAGGTAGCTGAAATGTTACTGCACAGTAAAAAGAAGAATTACAAGCACAGCTCAGCTGCTTTTTCTCAGATGTGGAAAAAAGCAGACAAAAAAAAGCTCATTAGATTAAACATTAGTGTGTTAAGTTGAGGTCACATGCTAAGCTGACATCACTGGAGTGCAATAAAGACATCCAGAGCCACTTAGCTCATAATCACTGCTGCTGTTTAACTGCACTGTGACTGCTGGATGCTGGAGCGCCAGAACAAAGTTAAATTGCACCATCCAGATTGCACATTGACAGGAAAGGAGAGAGCAAAAGACACAAGTCATGCTGCTGAGTGCCACACTGCAGGCTGTCTAATCATCTCGGTGTCAAAACAGAAAAAAAAAAAACTACCATGCAAACTGACAACAGGCCTCGATCTCACCTTTGGCTGCACAGACTAACACGTTGCTGCAATTAATCTGGGCTTGCACCAAAATATAAAAAGAACTGAATATTGTGCAACCGCAACATTCGGGAGCAGATGAGAAACACAGCTCTTCTTGGCGTTTTCCATTAAGTGCGATTCAGCTGAACAAACCCTGATGTCAAACTGCTTTTTAAAAATTCAGTCCACGTTTAAGCTGCTTGCTTGCAAGCAGAAAGACTTGGGGAAATATGGCCTTTTCTTATCACTTATCAACAAAATTCCCTCTTTGCAAATCTGCCACGCACTCAACCTCTAATCAAAAGAAGAATGCACCTTTAAATGTCTTTTTGAAAAGTTTCAAAAAAGGTGAGAAAGTGACAGCTTTTGAAATAGAGCCCTTTGTATCAGTTGGGCAGTACTGGTGTAAATCAGGTGCATCAAACTCATTTAATTTCTGATTTTAAGTGGGCCGGATTAGGGATGCACTACTTTGATATTTGGATTGGATATCAGTTAAATCCTGACTCAAAAAAGCTAAACTGACCAAAGGGCCAAAGTCTTTTCACAACCATACACACTGCCTACCTGGTGGCCATTCCATAAAGTGCAGGTTTGAGGCACTTCCACACAAGTTTTGCTTTTCAGACCCAGTGAGCTCAGGTGGAGTGAAAGAAAAAAGTTCAAAGAATCCAAAACAGCAGCATTGTTCCTGTAATCACCATTAAAACCTTTACTGGGAAACAGCTGGAGAGAGCCCTTCATCAAAACACCTGATAAAAAAGCGCCAATGTGAAGAAAAGCAAGGATTATTGCTGCTGCCATCTACAGTAAAGCTACAGAAGTTGAAACGAAATATGCAGATGAACTGTTAAGTCTGTTACGATGTTAAAATCAGGCAGCTTGCTGAATGGCAGTGATACCTGCAGCAAGCAGGGGGGATATTCTTATTTAAGTACACGTTTAATAGTGGAAACGGTGGGTCTTAGATTGCTTAGGTTTAGTCAAACTCCTGATCAGACTGTGATCACCACATTTGCTGTACACAGGTGTGCAACCGCATAAGAAAATGACTATGCAAAGTTGATCCAAGGTTATTTCTTTGCAGGCAAGATATCAGGGAGCTAACGTTTAAACCAGCAATGAGACGTATACAACATGATGGAGTTTTATCAGTGTGAATCCTGACTGAAAGAATAGTTTAAAACTATCAGTGATTAGCAAAGACCATTTATTCTTACAAAGCTAAAAAAAAAAAAAAAACTGTTTAAATGGAGGCTGATTTTGCCCTCCAAGTCCCATTTCTTCCTCACTGTGAGGATTAAAGCTTATTCATTTAACACTACCTGGCAGACAATCAAAGCCAAAGTATCATATTGTAGCTGGGAAAAGTTGTACCTTTGAAAAACACCTTGAAATTGTTATCCTTTCTTTTAATGCACAGAGATTAAAGCATATTCTTTAAAGCATCCCCATTTCAGGGTTTTTCCTGCATTAAAATGAGCCTTTGGAGGGTGACTGCACACAAGCACAATTAATAGCATATAGGTAAGATAAGGACTCTTTGTTACCTCAGTTTATACAAGTTCATTCATTTTCATGTTATTTTTGGCAATTTATTATAAATTTATTTGAAGCTTGAGTAAGTTAAACCCTATTAAAAATATTAGAAATATTTCACCAAGAGAAAATCACTATTTTTTTTTAATCAGCCCTGTTAAAATCTGCATTTAATAAAACATCCATGTACAAAACTGAAGAATGACCTGAGAAACCTTAAGTGTAATTTCAACAATATGCCCCAGTTTTTCCACATTCCTCCAGTCTAATATTATTAAAAAAGAAGTGTGACAGTACAGTGGACAGGGCTGGAACCCATCACCTTACTTTACTGTGGTATGGCAGACAGTAAGAAGGCTGTAAAACTGAGCTTGGCTTGGACTGAAATAACAGTTTGGACAAACATTTTCATGATATGAGGACGTGATCCAGCTTCCTGCTGCAAAACATAATAAAAATGTCAAATTTACCATATGCCCTTAAATTTACTGTATGCACCTGACTAAGCATTTGTTACCTTTGGTGGCCAAACTGGAGTTGCAAACATTGGCTGATGACAGCTTTTCAAAGTGGATGATTTGCTGCTTTTGTTGTCACACATCACTGAAAACTGAATAAACTGGTAATAGTGGCCCAATCTTATTTTATGCTTGAGAGTGAATTTGTTTATTTTGAATTGTTAAAAACCAAAAAATGTCTTAGCATGCTGGTGATGACTGAAGATGGTTTTTAATCATTTTTGGGGTTTATGAGTCTGCTGCCTTTTGGTCCTAAAGCTTGAGACTTCAAGCAGGATTATTTCTTTAGTACTCTTGGCTCTGGTTTCTTGTAAGCCTATTGGGGTTGGCCAGATTGTCTTATGCATAACAGAATAATTTAAAAAAAAAAATCAGTCAATCAATCAAACCATGCTATGCTTTTGTGTTCTGTTACTGAAAGTTTAACATGAATAATACTGGAGAGCTGCAAAAGCAATGATAACTGTAAATTTCCGTCATCTGGAGTGGGGTTGAATAAAGTAAAAACAACAAAAAAACTAGAGTCTGAGTCCTGTGCGCCTACACGAAAGCTTCCCAGCCAGTGTTGCAGAGTCTGGCATCCTTCTGCAGGTGCAGGGTGTATCACCCAGTCTACACAAATCTCCCCTGCTGACTAAGCACTCCAACCTGCTTTTGTTGTACTCACCGTGAGTGTATATGTTTCCAAGTTCATTGTGCAGGTAAAACAAGCTTCTGATGCAGTCCTGCACGGAGGAGATTGGCCGGTATCCCGTTAGGACGTATTTGTTGAACTGAAGATGTGGAGGTGAATTCGCCCAGTCCAGCAGCCTGGGTCCGTTTAAAAATGCCATAGCAAAGAGGACGGTTAAAAGGACGCCGCCGAATAAGTAAAAAACTGACTGTACACCTATATACACGTTCAGTAAGATTATTGCGACTAAAACTTTATGGGAAACCATTGGTATTGGTTGTGAGTGTTTTTAAATTTATTTTGTGCTGTTAGCCGCCTAGCTCGGCGCTAGCTAGCTCGGGACAAGTCTCTTAGCGTTACCCGGCAACGGTGTGTGCGCGCCGCCGCTGCTCACTTTGAACCGCCGGTACCTGTGCGAGTGTCATCCGCAAGGCTGGAGACAGACGCGGCCAGCCACAGGCATGATGCAAGCTCCCGGCGGTCATCACATTTGGCATCTAAAGTGTCCGTGTGGCACCTAGAAGTGCTGGGCGGTTGAGAGGCGAAGGATTTGCGGTCATGTTAAAGCCATTTCCCCGTTAGTTAGCATTCCGGTGCAGCGGCGCGGGCAGGGATGCTGGGAGAGCCGCCCCAGCATCCAACTCCAGATGATGCTAGCTTGATCCCAGCGGTCAGATGTGAAATAGAGGACTAGCAGGTTACACCTTCATTGTAATGAAGGCAGGCGGGCGTTGTATGTTCAAGCCAGCCCCTTCGATGCTTCTATGTTTCGTAATGCTGCTAAAAAAAAAAAAAATTCAGAGGAGATCCGTGATTGTGAAGCGGAGATTTTGAAGGACTGCGGGCTAGCAAGCCGGGAAGTCGGCTACCAGCGTCCGGTGGATGGGGATGTAAAAGCGGATACTCGAGCCGCCTTACTCTAAACATCCATAGTCTGCTTCATACGGCGAGCGTTCAGTGTCTTCGTCGGGTGTTTGATCCGATTATAATCCAGCATTATTTCTGTCTGGCTGTTTTCCTTGAGGTGCGGAGTCCTCTCCGGCGGCCTCGAGTCTTCCCTGCATCGTCTTCCAAGAGTCAAGTTGCACGGACTGCAACCTGGACACTTCCGGTCCGTGTTTTCAAAATAAAACCCAGGAAAGTTAATCATAACTTCTACAACTAAACCACAAAGTAAAACAATGAGTGAAAAATGCACTGCGGAGGTGGAGGTATGCTTTGTACAGAAAAGGAATGAAAGTCAGTAGAAGCAAGACAGAAAACGTGTGTGAATGAGAGGGAGACAGGTGTAACAGTGAAGGTACAGGGAGCAGAGGCAGAGAAGGTGGATGAGTTTAAATACCTGGGGTCAGCCATCCAAAGCAGTGAAGAGTGCACAAGAGGGATGAAGAAGACAGCGCAGGCAGGATGGAGCAAGTGGAGACAAGTGTCAGGTGTGATGTATGAGAGAAGGATAGCAGAAAAAGTGAAGGTTTACAACAGTCAACGTCTCATGGCCCGTGTGTTGTCAAAAGCCTCTAAACGCCACTTCCCATTGCCCACAAAAGCCTCTGTATCCCTAGAACCAGGCAGGACGCAAGATCAGAGCATGTGACTTCAAGTATTTCCAGCACTGGATGCATGGAAATTATTTCTCTAGTCGGCAATTTTTGATATGATATGATCAATAAAATGAAACGCGTTCACATACACCTCAGGAAGTATATAGCTGTGGTCCTGGACATGATCAGCAACAATTCTCATTTAGGCTGTGGTGTTTCAGCTGCCAAAAAGATATCCACCACACTATTACACCACCAGCAGCAGCCTGAAACAATGATACAGGTAGGATGGAGCCATGCGTTTTTACACCACTTTTGTTGATCGATTTTCGGTTAGCCTGTGCAAATTGTTGCCATGTTATGCATTCAGAGACGCTCTTCTTCTGGTTGTGAAAAGTGGGTATTTAAGTTGCTGTTGCCTTTCTATCATTTTGAAGCAGTTTGGTCATTATGCTTTGACCTCTGGTATCATCAAGGTGATTTCTTTCTCAGAGAACTGCCGCTCACTGGATATTTTCTTTTTCAGAGATGGTTATGAAGGAAAACCCCAGTAGATCAGCAGTTTCTGAAATAGTCAGACGAGCCCATCTAGCACCACCATGTCCAAAGTCACATAAATCACCTTTCTTCTCATTCTGATGCTCACTTTGAACTTCAGCAGGTCATCTGGACCATGTCTACATGCCCTAAATGCATTGAGTTGCAGCCATGTGATTGGCTGATTAGATATTTGCATTAACAAGCAGCTGAACAGGTGTTCCTCATGAGTGTATATTGAACACATTTCACTCCTTTGTGGGTGTTTACAGTATGCATCAAAATACATTCATTGTTCGGATATGCTTGGAAAGATCTCATTGCAATAAACACACAAGATTATGATGATGTACTCTCATGCAAGAATAATTAAACCTCTACCTAATTTTTTCATTTGTTTTTGGCATTTTGTTATGCTTTTTGAGAACATATAGCATGTGAAAACAACATGCATTAATGTTATAACTCATAAAATTGCAGGAGTCATCCTTAAGTTAATTTTCTCCTTAGAATTTGCTTTTAACCCAGTGACCCAAATCAGTGAACCTAAACCTCTGAGTCTCTGGAGCTTGAAAAAGGCGACTGGACTTCTTTTTGTTTCTTGAAGACGTTTCACCTCTCATCCGAAAGGCTTCTTCAGTTCTCAACCAAATGGTGGAGAGACCCAGGTATTTAAACCCCTGTGGGCGTAGTCCCCTGGAGGTGGTTATGACCCTCTATTGATCATGTGCTTGAACACATGTGCCCAGGTGTGAAGGGGGCGTGGGTCATATTTAATCAGTGGTTTCAGTTGAAACCAACTTAGGACTCCGCTCCATTGTTTCCTGTGGCCTATTGAGGTCACTGGAACAAAGGTGTGAATGGGGGTTGAGACGTCTGGGAAGGGAGCTCAGGACAGCACTGTAAGCGGGGGAAAGTTGGTGACGTAATCCACCTCCTCTGTTCAATGATGGTTGTTCACAGTGGACATAGATGGCTTCTTTCACTCCTCTTTCAAACCATCTGTTTTCCCTGTCCAAAATGTGGACATTGGCATCCTCAAAAGAGTGCCCTTTTTCCTTCAGATGCAGATGTACTGCTGAATCTTGTCCTGTCGAAGTGGCTCTTCTATGTTGTGCCATTCGTTTGTGAAGAGGCTGTTTGGTTTCACCAATGTAGAGGTCCGAGCACTCTTCACTGCACTGAACAGCATACACTACATCGCTGATCTTGTGTTTGGCGGGTTTGTCCTTGGGATGAACCAGTTTTTGTCTTAGGGTGTGACTTGGTTTGAAGTATACTGAGATGTCATGCTTGGAGAAAATTCTTCTGAGTTTCTCTGACAAGCCTGACACATATGGGATGACAATGTTGTTCCTCTTGTCCTTCCCATTCTCTGTAGTTTGTGTTTGGCCTTCATTCCTGTGCATCTTAGCTGATTTGATGAAGGCCCAGTTGGGGTAACCGCATGTTTTGAGGGCTTTCTTAATGTGTGTGTGTTCCGCACACACATTAATCAGCGATGTAGTGTATGCTGTTCAGTGCAGTGAAGAGTGCTCGGACCTCTACATTGGTGAAACCAAACAGCCTCTTCACAAACGAATGGCACAACATAGAAGAGCCACCTCGACAGGACAAGATTCAGCAGTACATCTGCATCTGAAGGAAAAAGGGCACTCTTTTGAGGATGCCAATGTCCACATTTTGGACAGGGAAAACAGATGGTTTGAAAGAGGAGTGAAAGAAGCCATCTATGTCCACTGTGAACAACCATCATTGAACAGAGGAGGTGGATTACGTCACCAACTTTCCCCCGCTTACAGTGCTGTCCTGAGCTCCCTTCCCAGACGTCTCAACCCCCATTCACACCTTTGTTCCAGTGACCTCAATAGGCCACAGGAAACAATGGAGCGGAGTCCTAAGTTGGTTTCAACTGAAACCACTGATTAAATATGACCCACGCCCCCTTCACACCTGGGCACATGTGTTCAAGCACATGATCAATAGAGGGTCATAACCACCTCCAGGGGACTACGCCCACAGGCGTTTAAATACCTGGGTCTCTCCACCATTTGGTTGAGAACTGAAGAAGCCTTTCGGATGAGAGGTGAAACGTCTTCAAGAAACAAAAAGAAGTCCAGTCGCCTTTTTCAAGCTCCAGAGACTACTATGACCTGGATAACTGAGAATCTACACAGACACCTAAACCTCTGAGGTTATTGTAGGTTTGGGGAACCATTTTTCATGCTCTGCGTTTCATCCGACATTGTTTTTTTTTTGTTGTTTTTTTCCAAATATACTTATTAATTTTCATTTTTTAGAACAAAATACAACCCAAAGGCTCAGTAGTACATTCTATAGAAAAATAAATAAATTATAATTAAAAAGAAAAAAAAGAAAAGAAAAGAAAATTAAAAAATAAAAAATAAAATAAAATGAAGAAGTAAAAATAATAATAATAATGGAAATTAAAAAAAAGACATATTTTTCCATCACTTTTTAAGTTAGAACCTTAAGAGGTAATAAATGCTCAAGACAAGATGGTAGACACATGTTCTTCAGTATAGTCCAGAAAGGGTTTCCATATACAACCAAAAATGTCAGTCTTAGAGTGGACAAGGCATGTTAAAAAGTCAAGTGGGATGTATTCCAAAATAAGCTTCCTCCACCCAAAAACAGTAGGCGACTTATTCGAAATCCATTGCAGTAAAATATTCTTCCGAGCACAATAAGTTAAAATGTTATGCAACTTACTCTTGTTTTTGTTCTTAATACATTTACTCAGTAGACCGAGGAGAAGAGACACTGGATCGAGACTGATGTTAATTTTAAAAATTTTCCTAATTTCGACCAGAATGGATTCCCAATATTCTTGGATCTTAGGACATGACCAGAGATGGCGTGTGAGGCTACCTTCATGTATTTTACATTTAGGGCACTGTGGAGAAGAACCTGGTTTAAACTTAGACACTCGGTTTGGGGCCAAGTGCGCTCTATGCAGTAATTTAAGTTGTAAAGCCCAGGAACGATTACAAATAGTTCCAAATACTGCTCCACATTTCTTCTGTGATCTCGGTATCCAGTTCTTCTCCCCAGGTCTGAGCCAGAGTTATTGATGAGTCAGACTTATGACATTTTAATGTTTTGTAACACATACTTAGTGACACTTAATGAATTCCAAAAAAACAGCTTTTCAATGCCCGAGATCTCAGTGTCCTCAAGTAACGTTGTTTCTTTTTTAACAAAATCTCTTATCTGAAAAAAGCGGAAGAGATTATTTTTTCCTATCCCAAAGGCTTCTACAACTTGATTAAACAACATGAGAATCCCCTCTTTGAAGAGACAACCAAAAGAGGAAATACCTTTAGCCACCCATTCCCCAAAACCTGCATCCAGCATACCCGGAACAAAATCAGGGTTATGGACAAATGGGGTAAAGGGGGATGTTTTCCCAGATCTCCCCTCAATATGTTGAGTTGGTCTCCAAGCTTTGACTGTATTAACAGTAATTGGATTGTTACAGCATTTATTTATCATTTTCATAGTTTTAAGAAAAAGCAGACTTTTAAGAGGGCAGCTGCATAGTGAGGCCTCTATATCCAGCCACACTGTAGATGGATTTCCAAATATCCACTCTCGAGTATATAAGAGAAGAGAACACAGTTTATATTTTTTGAGATCTGGAAGGTCTAAACCTCCCATATGTCTTGGAAGCTGTAGTGTTGACGTTTTTATGAAGGCCCTTTTTTTGCTCCAAATAAAGGAACTAAACCAGCCTTTTAGTTTTTGGATCCATCTCTGAGTAAACAGGATAGGAATCATTTTAATTGGATAAAGCAAGCGAGAGAGAATAGTCATTTTAAGAAGTGAAATTCTACCTAATCAAGATATGGGAAGGTAATTCCAACATTCAGGATCTAGCTTAATTTTGTCAAATAGTGGAATAAAGTTTGCTCTGAACATCTGATCGAAGCAAGGTGTAATAAATATACCAAGATATTAAAACCTGCAGGAGACCACTTAACACTGATCGGGAGGCCCACAAAATTTCTTTATATGCCGATGATGTTTTGTTATTTCTTTCCAGACCAGCTATTTCAGTTTGCAGAGTCATCACAATTATTAATCAGTTTGGCTCATTCTCTGGGTATAAAATAAACTTCTTGAAATCTGAGGCCATGCCCTTGGGTAAACAACTCTACATTCCCAGCTTCCCTTTTAATTCCAAATACAGTGGGGTCCCCACAAATTGCTTCAGCCAGTGGTTCAATTGCAAGAGTGAATAATCCTGCCTGTTTCCCCTTCCTACCTCAAAATTTTTAGACCTAAACCCATTTGTAATAACTGCTGCTAAGGGGCAATTGTAAACGACTTTAATCCATCTGATAAAATTAGGACCCAACCCAAACTGAGTATAGAACAAGTACAGCCACTCGACACGGTCAAACGCCTTTTCTACGTCTAAAGAGACCACAAGACCATCCACGGTCTGCTGCTGACACAACTGAATTACATTTAAAAGACATCTGAAATTATTGCAGGAGTTGTGGCCCTTAATAAAGCCTGTTTGGTCTGCCTTTATTAAGAGAGGTAAAATGTTTTCCAAATGTGTTGCCAGAATTTTGGACAATATTTTCAAATCTACATTAAGTAATGAGATGGGTCTGTAAGAGCTACAATTTTCTGGAGGCTTTGATTTTTTAAGAATTAAAGATATATTAGCGTCCCGACTTTGTTTTTAAATCAAAGAAAGAACACTGCTTTAAAAAAAAAGAAAAAAACTGCTTATGTTAAAGATCTGATTTTAGTTTGAAAGTGAAATCTTTTCATTTCTGGTCCTACATTCAAAGTATTGACTGTATTTTAGAGCTCTGGCTGAATATGTGGAATATGCAAATAAATTATAGGGAATATAGACTTTAATGATGGCAAACTCAGTTTCTGTGATTCCTATTGACATGGTATAAAAAGAACTACCTTAGAGGTCATATGAACAGTCCTTGATGCAAGAGTACGCAGGGGTGTGTTGAAGGCAGAAAGTCTCATAAAAATCCAGCTACAAAGAGAAAAGGCCACAAATGAAGGCTGCAAAGTCTGTATGAAGATTTGTTTCCAGCATGTGCTCTAGAGCCTGGCTGGATTGCTGACCCCTGCCTGGAGCTGTTGCAGGGTTGCAGAAATTAATTTTGTATTTAGGTTTATTGTGTTTCTTCTTTGCTTCAGTGGTTTGGAATGTCATCTGACTTCAGCTAAATTCTGCAGATCACTGGTTACCAATGTGAAAAATGTCTTTTTGTTCATTCTTTTAATTTTTCATGTGAGATCTGAAAAACCTGTTGACAACCATTTATGAGTATCTTGTTTTTTTACTCATTTTTGTATTCAGCCATGCTCCTAGGAGGTCTTGAGTAGAGCAGAATAATATATTTCAGGGTTAGACTGAAGTAATAAGAAACCTGAATAACCTCTCATTGGACCAAAAGGTTCCTGACCTTATTGTGTCTGACTCAAAGGTTTCTCTAACCCTCAGAGCTCTAAATCATGATATGTTATAATCTTAATTCTGTATTTTGGAGAAGCCCAGAACAAACTTCGTGAAAAAAAATGTAAATAGTTGTTGGATAGGCTCCAGCTTTTCATATGGAATAAAAGTATACTCACAGCTTACAAAGACATCCATTGGCTAAGACGTGTGAAATTTAGCAGTGGTTTAATAGGTGTGCTTATGAAAAGGTAGCAGGGAAGAAGACAGCTAGGTGAATGAATGTTTTTAGACTGGGCTTCTGGTAAAGTGTTTTGAATCTTGCACTGTTAAGTAGTCAGATACGCTAATCACACCACTTTAATGTGAGGGCTGAGCTCAAAAGCAGCAGGTGACGTCCTGTGAATGCCTCACATAAGAGAACTGTAGAACATCTGCATGATTCACACCACCCCTTCACTCTCACCCCCCCACTCTACGGCAAGCAACTTGTGAAATGTACACCTGTACTGCAGGAAAAATAAGGTCATCCTCTGGTCTGGACAATTCACATGTCATGCTAACCATGTGGTTCAGGTTTCAGAATGACTCATTTCTGAAGAATTGAAAATGATTGTTTTAATTCATTTCCACTTTTGTTTGAGTGTTTGGTTAACACTTCACCTTTATCCTGATTTTATTATGCTTTTTGTTACCTCATGTACAATTCATGTGCAAGTTAATGTCAAGCTGATATTAGTTTGATAAAGATTTTGTATATGTTAAAACAGTGTCCACGAACACGTGAGAAAAAAAAACAGGTTCACTTTCTGTCAATCAAACCGCCTGCCTACTTGTTTTTCACACCTCTGCTACCACGCCATGTTCATCCGTTGTTCTTTGTCTTTAAAGACAATATTTTGACACTCACACACACAGTCTGATGCATTTGTGCAGAAAGAACACACGCAAGAAGGTGAGTAGTTTCAACTGTAGAGTTGCTTGAGCCAGTTGGTTGGGTTGGGTTGAAAAGTTATTTAACTGCTCTGAAAATACTTCACCTTCAGTGGACTAAGAATGAATGCCCCCAGAAGAAGGCATTTGAATCTAATATTGTGTTAAATATGACAGCAAAAATTCTTAAAATAAAAAGGAGCAAACTGTGTTTATCTGAATTTGACAAATCAAATCCATGATCAGTTTAAAACACAGGTGATATGTGCCAATGAACTGATTCAATTGATTGTTTACTCACTTGAAAATGTTTCCTTTTCAGCTGTCAGTGCCTCAGGTGCATTAAATAAATATACTCAGCCCAGCAGCAACATGTTTCTGGTTAAAATGTGGATCTGTGCTGGCCTCGTGCTGTCCCTCCCTCGCTCTACGGATCAGTCGTGTACAGAGGGGACACCGAAACAATGTGCAGATGCAGAATTTGCTCCAGGAGCCAATTTGGCTGGGGAAGGCTTCGACATCACCAAAATGGAGCGTAAGGGGGCCTTTGTGCTCAACATGAATCTGTGGAAACGCAAAGATAAAACATGCATTCTGTGCAGCAACCCCTTCATGGAGAACAGAAAGCAAAAGCTGCCCATGTCGGTGGTGGACTGGAGGGCAAAGCAGTCCTGCAGCGCGAGAGTTTCCACTAAACTTCACAAATCCAGTGATTCTCTTGTTGATTCAAGTGTCTCCTCTGTGGAAAACAACTGGAAGATGAATCTAGATCTTAAGGCGGGAAGTAAAGGTGCCTCACTGATGCTGGCTGGCACCAATTCAAAGCTGTCTAGTTACTCCATGGAAAAAACAAAGAATGATAAATTCAGCTTTGCAAGCCACAGCATGTCCTGTGAGTATTACAGGTAAGAAGATGAGTACTCTGCTGCACTCTTCCCTTCTTATCAAGATACAGATGGTGAAATGCAATTCTGATGTTTAATTTTTGCACTGAAAACAGCTACAGAGTGTCCAGGAAGCCAAAGTTACACAGAGAATTTTACACAGCAGTGAAAAAACTTCCCAAAACCTACAGACCAGAAACCAAACAACAGTTTTACAAACTCATTGATGACTTCGGGACCCATTACATCACCAAGGTGAACCAGAGTAATAAGATTGCTCCTAAAGCAAAGTGCAATTTCATCAGTCATTTGTGAAATTATCCAAAGTAACATCTGCACATTGTGTTTGAATTTATCATTCCAGGTGAAACTGGGGGGAAGTATTGAGTCTGTCACCAGCATCAGACAGTGTGAGGCCAGCCTTCAAGGGCTCAGCGCTGAAGAGGTGCAGATGTGCCTGGAAGTTGAGGCATCTGCAAGTATTAAAGCCACAATAAGTACTCAAACAAAGCACTGCAAAAAGGACATACAGCAGACAGACAGTAAGTCAGCCTTCTCCAGCCTCTTCAATGACAGGTATGTAAGAGTTTTCTCAAATGTGTCTCACAAATTTCTCATTAATTAGCACTCCTTATACCAGAGATGCGAGACTTGCTCTTCCATGTGTAAAACCCACTTTTTGCTCAAATCAATGAAATAAGATGTTCAAATTCATGCAAGGCAATAACAGTATAATAAAAGTGTTACCAGTTTTATTTATCTCCCTGCATTTGAAGACAAACATCTCTGGCGTTGTTTTGATCTACTTCTGTCTCCGGTGTTGAAGCAACTCTGTCCTCCACAGGTTCACTGAAATAAGGGGTGGCCATACCACGGAGCCAGATCTTCTCTTCTCCGCTAACAAAAATCCAGCAGCCTACAAGGAATGGCTGGATACACTTCCAAATAATCCAGACATTGTGTCATATTCCCTGGATTCCCTTCATGAGTTACTACCTACCACAGCCAAAGTTCGAAAAAACCTGCGCTCTGCCATTAGCCATTACATCCTGGAGAAAGGCCTGTGGAGAAACTGCAGCGATCGCTGTAAGGCTGGCATTGGGAGCGACTCGAGGGATCCCTGTGTCTGCCAGTGCCACAATGACCCTGCTGTGACCCAAGATTGCTGCCCAACCCGTAAGGGCATGGCACGAGTCATCATAACAGTACAGCGGGCCACTGGACTCTGGGGGGACCACACCACAGGTACAGATGGCTATGTGAAGGTGTTTTTTAACAAACTGCAAGTCCGGCGTTCTCCTGTCATTTATAACAACAACAACCCACACTGGGCCATGGTCGTCGACCTGGGTCCACAGGATGTGTCATCGGGTAAACTGAGATTTGAAGTTTGGGATGAGGACAACAAGTGGGATGACGACCTGTTGGGAGAATGTGAGGCAGTTTTGACTGCTGGAGTTAAAGAGGATCTCTGTAACCTGCAGCATGGCTGGCTGTTCTACAAATGGGAAGTGCAGTGTGCGCCGAGTTTGAGCGGAAAGTCGTGCATGGACTATAAACCTTCACCTATGAATCCAAGTCTGAAGAAGCTATATGTGTCCCGTCATGCCCATCCTATTCCGAAGGCCATCTTGTCAGAGATGGGGGTGTTTGTGGACAAATCAAGCTCATGGAAAAACCAGAGTGTTACTGCCGGGAGTCACAAGTATGATGTAATATTGGTGTAATGTGATGGAAAATTGGCTTCACTAAAGCTTAAAGGTATCAGCAGATTTTTTATTATATTCTTGATGTTAGTTTAAACCACATGTGGCAGCCCCTAAAGGGAGCAGCCTAAAGAAGAAGTAGTTTAAACCACGTATAAAAATCAAGGCCCACGGACCAAACGGTGTGTATGCATTCTCCGCACGGGGTCTTGCCACCTCATGGTCTTTATGGCACAGTGTCCTCTTGGACAAACCTGTCCACTTCTCAGGTTCTACTGCATGACTGTGGCATCCAGCAGTTTATTCAGTGAACGTGTGCTGGGCTCAGTGCAGCAGGACGTGCTGTGAAAAGATGAGCCACATGCAGTTCTGATGGTTCAGAGTGATGTTGTTCTTTAGTGGTAGCATGTTTGCTTGCTAGTTAGGTGACTCACCTCACCTGGTGAGGTGAGCTAAGCCTAGGTAGAATCTTGCACCGGGGCTGTGATTATATATTATATATAGTCCTTGTGGTGAGCACCCTGGTGAGCACCACAAATGATGGTGGTGATATTCAAAGTCAATTGCTGATTTTAGAACAACTTTATTTGTCACATACATATACATGCAGTATATATGCGTGTCACCCATCATACATGCAGTAGGTACTGTAGCACACACAGCACAACATGTGGTGCAGGGGGCAGCTAGAAAGCACCTGGGGAACAACTTGCAGGGAGGGTTAAGGTCAGTGATAAACCCTCTTATTCTCCTCTAGGTCAACACTCCTCCATACTTATGTATGAAATGTATATGGGGTGTACATATTGGATACATACATATGAAATATATGTAATGTGGACAGATAGATGGAAAAAGTAAAACTGAGGTTCTTGTGTTTGCCCCTGACAGCTTATCTAAGTTCAGTCAGCTTCACCTCTTAAATCAAACCAAAAAAATGCAAAAATCAAACCTTTATTGTCATTCAGTCACTTCAGACTTTCATGCAATGTAATTTTCTCCTGCTTTTATTATTTTAATTCATTTTCACATGCTTATCTCAGTTCTCCATAGCCCGTCTCCAATTAGTGAAGAGCACATCAGTAAGGTTGCTAACAAAAACTTCCTATATCACACCTATTTTGCATGCCTTCACTGGCTCACAGTAAAATTCCACTTTAAAATCATTTTATTGACATTTAAAATGCTACATGGACAGGCCCCTGCCTGTTAGACCTATATCAGAGTCTCCAACTGTTCTGCATTCTAATTTTAACACCAAAGGAGATTGTGCTTTTCTTGTTATGGAGCCCCAATTTTAATCAGCTTATCAGGTCGGCCGAGTTTGTGACTTTTTTTTTTCTGAAACAAATTTCCCTTGTTTCCTTAATCTTCTCTGTGTAATTCCAGGCCATTGTTTACATCTATTTGCAGGTATGGAATTGTGTATGTATTGTGTATTTGATTATATAGTTGTTTGTTTGTGTGTCTGTTTGCTCGTTACATGTATACTTATGTATTGCTCTCATTCAACCTGTGAAGCACTTTGTAACTGAATGTTATGAAAAGCACTATACAAATAAAGCTGTTATTGTAGATGTAAAATGCAGTGGAAAACAGTTCACACACGTCTATATTGACATGATAGCATCACATCCATGATGCACATTTCCCCTTCCATCACATTGCAAAGATGCTCTTTTGGATTGAGGTCTGGTGACTTTTGATTACACTGAAGTCATCATAATGTTAAAAAAAAGTTTGAGATTATATGAGTTTTGGGACATGGTGCGTTATCCTGCTGGAAGCAGCCATCAGAAGATGGGAAGACTGTGGTTATTAAGGGATGGACATGGTCGGCATCAATACTCAGGTAGGCTGTGGCGTTTAAACAGTGCTCAGTTGGTACTAAGGGGCCCAAGGTGTGCTGAGAGAATATCCCACACACCATTACACCACATGCAGCAGCCTCAATCATTGATATAAAGCAGGAGATTTCATGCTGTGTATGTCAAATTCTACCCTACCATCCAAATGTCAGAAATTGAGACTCATCAGATCAGGCACTGTTTCTCCAATCTTCTGTTGTACAATTTTGGTTACCCTGCGTGAACTGTAGCCTCAGTTTCCTGTTTTTAGCTCACAGATGATCTTTTGCACATCTTCATTGTAATGAGTGTTTATCTGGCCATTATCCTCTGAACTCTGGCATCATCAAGGTGATTTTTCCTCAGAAACCCCTTCTCACTGGATATTTTCTCTTTTTTCAGATCATCCTCTGTAAACCCCAGAGATGGTATTGCAGGAAAATCCCAGTGGATACACATAAAGTCACACAAATCACCTTTCTTCTCAATACTCACTTTGAACTTCAAGTCATCTCAGCTGTGTTTACATGCCTAAATGCATTGAGTTGCTGCCATGTGATTGGGTGATTAGATATTTGGATTAACAAGTAGTTGAACAGGTGTTCCTCATGAGTGTGTATTGAACACATTTTGCTCTTTTGTGGGTGTTCACAGTATGCAACACTGTACATTCATTGTTCAGATATGCTTGGAAAGATCTTGATGCAATAAACACACAAGATTATGATGATAATAAACCTAGTACTCTCATGCAGGAATAATTAAACCTCTACTTATTTTTTTCATTTGTTTGTGGAATTTTGTTATGATTTTTGAGAATATATAACATATGCATTAAAATCATAACTCAGAAAATTGCAGGAGTCATCCTTAAGTAAACTTTCTCATTAAAATTTGCTTTTAACCCAGTGACCCAAATCAAGGTTATTGTAGGTCTGGGGAACCACAAACCTTTGATTTTAGTTTGAAAGTGAAATCTTTTCATTTCTGGTCCTGCATTCAAAAGCTTGACTGTTTTTTAGAGCTATGGCTGAGTGTGGAATATGCCCAGTAAATTAGGGGAAATATATATTTGAATAATGGCAAAATCAGTTCCTGTGATTCCTACTGAAAAAAACTACTTTAATGCATCAGAGAGGTCAGATGAACAGTCCTTGATGCAAGAGTCCTCACGGGCTGTTTTGAAGGGAGAAAGTCTTGTAAAAATCCAGCTACAAGGAAAAAAGGCCACAAATGAAGGCTGCTCACACATCCTGCTCCAGGATTAGGTTTATCAGCAGAAGAGCATCAGAAGAGGAACACCTGTCAGGCTTTAGGGAGGTAAAAGTCAAAGGCCATTTTGAAAAGATATATGTTAGATCAATAAATAAAAAATATGAAATGTGCAACTTTTAAACAGTAATGATAAAATATTAAATAATAATAAAGTAGTAAAATGGAACGTCTGTATGAAGATTTGTTTCCAGCATGTGCTCTAGAGCCTGGTTGGATTGCTGACCCCTACCTGGAGCTGCTGCAGGGTTGCAGAAATTTAATTTTTTTTATTTCGATTTATTTTGTGTCTTCTTTGCTCCAGTGGCTTGGAATGTCATTTGACTTCAGCTAAATCCCGCCGATCACTGGTCACCAATGTGGAAAATGTCTTTTTGTTCCTTTTTTAATTTTTCATGTGAGATCTAAACAAAACCTATTGACAACCATTTACGAATATTTTGGGGGTTTTTTTTACTCATTTTTTTTATTCAGCCATGCTTCCAGGGGTCTTGAGTAGAGCAGAATAATATATTCCAGGGTTAGACTGAAGCAATAAGAAACCTGAATAACTTCTCATTGGACCAAAAGGTTCCTGACCTTTTTGTGTCTGATTCTGAGGTTTCTCTAACCCTCAGAGCTCTAAATCATGATATGTTATAACCTTAATTCTGTATTTTGGAGAAGCCCAGAACAAACTTTGTGAAAAAAAATGTAAATAGTTGTTCATATGTGTCAGTAATAATAATTACTTTCTTTGTTTCCTGGCTGCCAAAACTTGGAAGAAAATGTAATAAAAACATAAATTACATGTTCAAATTGCCTTGGGTTAGAGTAAGGGTCAGCATTAGGTGTGGGGTTGTCAGCCATGAAAACTTAGAGTTCAGAGGGTTAAAGTGCCAGCAGCCTCTTCTCATTGATGTGAAAGTACAGATTAAAGCCATATCCTTACTCAAACGTTCCTGAACTAGAGTTTGAAAGTATTTTTCCTTTAGCAGTAAAAGTAAATGTGAGGCACGGTGGTGTGGTGTCTAGCAGTACTGCAAGAAGGTTCTGGGTGCAAATCCATCGATTGGCTGTAGGTGTGAATGTTTTTCTGTCTTTCTGTTAGTCCTGCTACAGAAAACCTACCCAAGGTGTACCCTGCCTTTTGCCCCATGAGGATCCGGTATAGACAACAACATTTGCAATGGAAACAGTGTGGTTTTGCCTTTGCCATTTCCAAAAAGTGACGAGTTTACAAGGAAACGTTTCAGAAACAATCTACATTTACACGGAAACGCAAAACACTATAAACGCTGCAGCTCCTATTGCTAGGCCACAAGTTGGCAGTGTGGCTGTAGGAGCCACAACTATAGTGTGCACGTGCAAGTGCCCCCGTTTCCAAAAAGCATTGTTTTCGTCCATTTACACGGAGACGGAGGCCAGAGTGTTTCAGAAATGCTCCGTTCCGGAGCCCGTTTCCAAAATGCATCGTTTTCACTCCGTTCTGGTCTAAACGGAGTGAAAATGATGGCTGAAATGCATCAAAACTGTGCCGTTTTCATTTTGAACCATGTCGTGTAAAAGGGGCCTAAAAGTATACTCACACCTTAAAAAGAAAAAAAACATGTAGCAGTGGTTTCACAGGTCAACAAGTCTGCTACTGCAAGCACCTAATAAAGGCGTAGCTTTCTACAGCACATTAGCATCTCTGTGAAATACACCCCCCCCCCCCCCCCCCCCCCCACACACACACACACCCCTCTGTGGGTTGCACAGAGGGGGGTGTAGGGGGGGTGTATTTCACAGAGGTGCTCATGTGGTCCTGTTGTGTGTGGTCCAGGTTTCAGACTGACTCATTCCTGAAGAAAAGGAAATAACAAAAGAAGAACATGATTTTTTTTTAAAAATATTTCCATTATGTTTGAATTGGTTCCACTTCTGTCTGAATGTCTGCCCAAAACTTCACCTTTATCCTGATTTTATTTATTTTGTTACCTCATGTGCAATTTATTCTCATTTAATATCAAGCTGATCTTAGTTTGATAAATGAATATTTTGTTCACATTGAAACACTTACAAGAAATGCATTCTCTTCCTCTCAGCTCTGACCAGTGTTCACAGCCACATGTGAGAAACTGCAGGTTCATTTTGTGGCAATCAAACTGTTAAACCACTCATCAGCTGGTTTTCTTGCAAAACAACCCAATCATTTAAATTCAACCTTTGGTCTTATTCTTTAA
This sequence comes from Archocentrus centrarchus, assembly GCF_007364275.1. NCBI lineage: Eukaryota > Metazoa > Chordata > Actinopteri > Cichliformes > Cichlidae > Archocentrus > Archocentrus centrarchus. The sequence continues at coordinate 29,288,493 of NC_044353.1, read as the reverse complement.
CGATAAAAGTGTGACACGGATGCTCAGTTTGATGCAGTCGTGCAGCAAGAACACACATAAGAAGGTGAGTAGAGGGTGAAGCCAGTTTGTTGGGTCAAGTCATTTGTTGGGTCATTCTTAAATCAAATCTGTGATCAGGTTTAATCACAAGTGATATGTGGTCTTTCAGAACTTCTTGTGTACTAATGAACTGATTCACTTCATTGTTTACTCACTTGAAAATGTTTCCTTTTCAGCTGTCAGTGCCTCAGGTGCATTAAATAAATATACTCAGCCCAGCAGCAACATGTTTCTGGTTAAAATGTGGATCTGTGCTGGCCTCGTGCTGTCCCTCCCTCACTCTACGGATCAGTCGTGTACAGAGGGGACACCGAAACAGTGTGCGGATGCAGAATTTGCTCCAGGAGCCAGTTTGGCTGGGGAAGGCTTCGACATCACCAAAATGGAGCGTAAGGGGGCCTTTGTGCTCAACATGAATCTGTGGAAACGCAAAGATAAAACATGCATTCTGTGCAGCAACCCCTTCATGGAGAACAGAAAGCAAAAGCTGCCCATGTCGGTGGTGGACTGGAGGGCTAAGCAGTCCTGCAGCGCGAGAGTTTCCACTAAACTTCACAAATCCAGTGATTCTCTTGTTGATTCAAGTGTCTCCTCTGTGGAAAACAACTGGAAGATGAATCTAGATCTTAAGGTGGGAAGTAAAGGTGCCTCACTGATGCTGGCTGGCACCAATTCAAAGCTGTCTAGTTACTCCATGGAAAAAACAAAGAATGATAAATTCAGCTTTGCAAGCCACAGCATGTCCTGTGAGTATTACAGGTAAGAAGATGAGTACTCTGCTGCACTCTTCCCTTCTTATCAAGATACAGATGGTGAAATGCAATTCTGATGTTTAATTTTTGCACTGAAAACAGCTACAGAGTGTCCAGGAAGCCAAAGTTACACAGAGAATTTTACACAGCAGTGAAAAAACTTCCCAAAACCTACAGACCAGAAACCAAACAACAGTTTTACAAACTCATTGATGACTTCGGGACCCATTACATCACCAAGGTGAACCAGAGTAATAAGATTGCTCCTAAAGCAAAGTGCAATTTCATCAGTCATTTGTGAAATTATTCAAAGTAACATCTGCACATTGTGTTTGAATTTATCATTCCAGGTGAAACTGGGGGGAAGTATTGAGTCTGTCACCAGCATCAGACAGTGTGAGGCCAGCCTTCAAGGGCTCAGCGCTGAAGAGGTGCAGATGTGCCTGGAAGTTGAGGCATCTGCAAGTATTAAAGCCACAATAAGTACTCAAGCAAAGCACTGCAAAAAGGACATACAGCAGACAGACAGTAAGTCAGCCTTCTCCAGCCTTTTCAATGACAGGTATGTAAGAGTTTTCTCAAATGTGTCTCACAAATTTCTCATTAATTAGCACTCCTTATACCAGAGATGCGAGACTTGCTCTTCCATGTGTAAAACCCACTTTTTGCTCAAATCAATGAAATAAGATGTTCAAATTCATGCAAGGCAATAACAGTATAATAAAAGTGTTACCAGTTTTATTTATCTCCCTGCATTTGAAGACAAACATCTCTGGCGTTGTTTTGATCTACTTCTGTCTCCGGTGTTGAAGCAACTCTGTCCTCCACAGGTTCACTGAAATAAGGGGTGGCCATACCACGGAGCCAGATCTTCTCTTCTCCGCTAACAAAAATCCAGCAGCCTACAAGGAATGGCTGAACACAATACCACAGAATCCAGACATTGTGTCATATTCCCTGGACTCTCTGCATGAAGTACTGCCTGTAAATACCTCAGCTTGGAAGAACCTGCGCTCTGCCATTAGCCATTACATCCTGGAGAAAGGCCTGTGGAGAAACTGCAGCGATCGCTGTAAGGCTGGCATTAGGACCGACTCGAGGGATCCCTGTGTCTGCCAGTGCCACAATGACCCTGCTGTGACCCAAGATTGCTGCCCCGCTCATAAGGGCATGGCTCGGGTCACCATAACAGTACAGCGGGCCACTGGACTCTGGGGAGACTACTTCACTTCCACAGATGGCTATGTGAAGGTGTTTTTTAACAAACTGCAAGTCCGGCGTTCTCCTGTCATTTATAACAACAACAATCCACACTGGGCCATGGTCGTCGACCTGGGTCCACAGGATGTGTCATCGAGTAAACTGAGATTTGAAGTTTGGGATGAGGACAACAAGTGGGATGACGACCTGTTGGGAGCATGCGAGCCTGTTTTGACTGCTGGAGTCAAACAGGATCTCTGTAATCTGAACCATGGCCAGCTGTTCTACAAATGGGAAGTGCAGTGTGCTCCAAGTTTGAGCGGAAAGTCGTGCATGGACTATAAACCTTCACCTATGAATCCAAGTCTGAAGAAGCTGTATGTGTCCCGTCATGCCCATCCTATTCCAAAGGCCATTCTGTCAGAGATGGGGGTGTTTGTGGACAAATCAAGCTCATGGAAAAACCAGAGTGTTACTGCCGGGAGTCTCAAGTATGATGTAATATTGGTGTAATGTGATGAAAAATTGGCTTCACTAAAGCTTAAAGGTATCAGCAGATTTTCCATCCATCCATTCTGTTCCACTTATCCAGTTCAGGGTCAAATATGAGATTCTCACTTCCTAGTGTGGTCTCTATTGAAGCTTTAGTTTAAGCAAAATTCATCATAAACGACCCCTATCCCATTTTAAAAATCTAAAAAAGAATACATAAATGTAATCCAGGTGATCATAGTGAAACTCATGCAGTTGTTGAAATCCAAGTTTCATTCAGTTTTGCTTTTGCTCACAATCCTACATCTGTATTATTTTAACAAGCTTTGTTCATTTTTATAGCTTACACAGACGCACTTCTAACACACAGTAACCTGATTTGCTCATTTTCACAGTCACTTTGTTGACTGTTTATATAATGTGTGACTCCCGTTTCTTGATAGCGAGGGAACAATAAGGCTTTTTATTTAGATATTTTTCATGTAGAGTTCTTGTATTTCATAGGTTTCCTTTTTCATATAGTTGTTTTTATATTTGCATTTCTTTTATGCATACATATAAATCCCAGAGCTGATATATGTACATTTTAACCAGTCCATGCCTTACGCATTATGTTCTTGTTACATTGTAATTTTTGTGGTGTGTTCTCTATGAATTTGTGCAACTTACATTTACTTTTCGTTACCATTTAAAAATAAAGTTTAAGAAATAGTCTTATTCTGATGTTTATGAGGCCCCGCCTTGTTTTTCTATCGATTACTTTCTTTTTCTTTGTCACTATTTACTGCTGAAACATTCTCCTGCCATAAATGTTTGTGATTTAATTCCACATTACTTTTACAAAGTTAAGAAACTAATCAACGCTTTGTGACAGTCTCCAGTTCTCAGGAACGCCCCCCACCACTTCAGAGAAATGATAGGTTTGTGGTGTCTGGTTCCTAACTGACTGGAAAGCCAGTCAGGCTTTCATGTTGTCACTATCTGTGTGTCTTTGTCAATAGACCATTGCTTCCTCCCACTTGTCCGGGGTTTGCTGATCTCAGTTGAAACTATCAAACCACCATTTTTTTCCTCTCTGCTCTCTTAAAGACCACTGTCACCTCATACCCCTACCCCCACCCCGCTTTTGTGACTTAAAAACAGTAAGCACTGATATCCATGCTGACTGCTGTCAGTTTCATAGTTGCACCGTGAACCGTCAAGCTGAAGGTGAGTCTTTGCTGATGTTCTTCCATCGATATATTCTTTCTCTCCACTGAATACATGCAACCACATGTGGGGGGGTTTTCATATGTTGAGCAGAGGCAATTGTGTGGCAGAGTTTAGTCATATTGCATCTGTGAAAGCAGTACGTTTAAATGTTCAGTCAGCTGTTGTGCTGTAACTCCAGTGCAAATACAGAGCATGGAAGGCACATAGACTTAAATGGTTTTGTAATAAGAAAAATTACAATTCAGGTTTTTAAAACTGTTTATAGTGCGGGGGGGGGGTGCTGCTGACTTCAACTGAGGCTATAGTCGGACGGTGGAAGGAATACTTCGAGGACCTTCTGAATCCCACTGACACGCCTTCTGTAGTGGAAGCAGAGTCTGGGGATGAGGGGGATGACTTGACCATCACTGGGGGTGAGGTCACTGAGGTAGTTAAACAACTCCTTGGTGGCAGAGCCCCTGGGGTGGACGAGATTCGCCCTGAGTTCCTGAAGGCTCTGGATGTTGTAGGGCTGTCTTGGTTGACACGCCTCTGCAACATCGCGTGGAGATCTGGGGCAGTGCCATTGGATTGGCAGACCGGGGTGGTGGTCCCCATCTTTAAGAAGGGAGACCGGAGGGTGTGCTCCAACTTTCGGGGGATCACACTCCTCAGCCTCCCCGGTAAGGTCTATGCCAGGGTGCTGGAAAGGAGGGTGCGTCCGTTAGTCGAACCTCGGATTCAGGAGGAACAATGCGGTTTTCGTCCTGGTCGTGGAACGCTGGACCAGCTCTTTATCCTCTCAAGGATATTCGAGTGTGCGTGGGAGTTTGCCCAACCAGTCTACATGTGCTTTGTGGACTTGGAGAAGGCATTCGACCGTGTTCCTCGGGGTGTCCTTTGGGAGGTTCTGCGGGAGTATGGGGTGTCTGGCCCATTGTTGCGGGCCATTCAGTCCTTGTACAACCACAGTGAGAGCTTGGTCCGTATAGCCGGTAATAAGTCGGATTTGTTTCCTGTGGGTGTTGGACTCCGTCAGGGCTGCCCTTTGTCACCGATTCTGTTCATAATTTTTATGGACAGAATTTCTAGGCGTAGCCAGGTGGCGGAAGGCTTCTTCCTTGGTGGCCTCAGAGTCTCATCTCTGCTTTTTGCAGATGATGCGGTTCTGTTGGCTTCATCAGGGGGGGGCCTCCAGCTCGCAGTGGAACGGTTCGCAGCCGAGTGTGAAGCGGCTGGCATGAGAATCAGCACCTCTAAGTCTGAGGCCATGGTCCTCAGCCGGAAAAGGGTGGAGTGCCATCTCCGGCTCAGGAACGAGTTCTTGCCTCAAGTGGAGGAGTTTAAGTATCTCGGGGTCTTGTTCACGAGTGATGGGCGAAGGGAACGGGAGATCGACAGGCGGATCGGGGCTGCTTCTGCAGTGATGCGGACGCTGCACCGGTCCGTCGTGGTGAAGAGGGAGCTTAGCGTAAAAGCGAAGCTCTCGATTTACCGGTCGATCTACGTTCCTACCCTCACCTATGGTCACGAGCTTTGGGTAGTGACCGAAAGAATAAGATCGCGAATACAAGCGGCAGAAATGAGTTTCCTTCGAAGGGTGGCTGGCCTCTCCCTTAGAGATAAGGTGAGGAGTGCGGCCATCCGGGAGGGGCTCAGAGTAGAGCCGCTGCTCCTCCACATCGAAAGGAGCCAGTTGAGGTGGCTCGGGCATCTGATTAGGATGCCTCCTGGCCGCCTCCTGGGTGAGGTGTTCCGGGCATGTCCCACCGGGAAGAGGCCCCGTGGTAGACCCAGGACACGCTGGAGAGATTATGTATCTCGGCTGGCCTGGGAACGCCTTGGGGTCCCTCCGGATGAGCTGGAGGAGGTGGCTGGGGAGAGGGAAGCTTGGGCTTCTCTGCTTAGGCTTCTGCCCCCGCGACCCGGCCCCGGATAAGCGGAAGAAAATGGATGGATGGATGGATGGTTTTTAAAACTGCAATACATCAAAAAAGACCAAACAGGAGGAGTACGGCACAGTGTGGGAGAGCTGCAATGGGAAATGTTTGATCACCTGCGCATTTTGACTACTGCGCTGTGCAAAAGTCTTGCACCTTTGGCAGACAGTAGATTGTTCAGGTGAAGGGCCAGATGCCTATCTCAGGTCTTTGCTTGACATGACTTTCAGATACTGTTCATCAGCTGTAGATAGTTTATTTTCTTTTTTTTTTTGTCCTTTGCTTGTCCAGTTTCCTCACATTTTTTAATGACACACTGCACACCATGCCGAGACATGATAACTTTTCACCTGAGAGTTTTGAGAATCACCTCATTGATGGAAAAATACTTTAGACTAAACTATAGACAATGAGGCAGGGGGATGTGAATGTAACACAAGCCATAAAAGCAAAAGTTTCACAGTTAAACAGGAAGACACAATTGACTGGGAAACGAAGGTTAACTTGACACAGGGGAGAACAGAAGGACATGGTTGGGGAACTTGGAAAAGACAGAGGACAAATACAGCTGAGGCTGGGACACCAAGGAGCACAACTGAACTCACTGGGGAAAACAAGACAAGGGCAACAAAACTAAAGAGCACATTCAAAACAAAAGGCTAATAAAATAAAACAGAGAGTAAGTAATCACAGAATCGCTAACAGACAAAAACTTTACACAGGGACTCGGGAAATATATTATAAACCGAACCCATGAACAGAAGTAGATAAGAGTCCAAAACTAAGGAATATAAATATAAAGAAAAAGACCAAGAAACACTCCAATAAGACATAAATCTCAAGGACTGGACTAAAAGTGAATGAAAAAAGCAGCCAGTGTCCAAAGAAAAATTTTGAAAGACGTTCAGGAAGCCTAGAGAACTACACTGCCTGGCCAAAAAAGAAGTCGCCACCAAAAAAAGGTCACACGCTAATATTTTGTTGGACTGCCTTTGATTACGGCACGCATTTGCTGTGGCATTGTTTCGATAAGCTTCTGTAATGTCACAAGATTTATTTCCATCCAGTGTTGCATTAATTTTTCACCAAGATCTTGCAGTGATGATGGGAGAGTCTGACCACTGCGCAAAGCCTTCTCCAACACATCCCAAAGATTATCAATGGGGTTGAGGTCTGGACTCTGTGGTGGCCAATCCATGTGTGAAAATGATGTCTCACTCTTTCACAATTCGAGCCCAATGAATCCTGGCATTGTCATTTTGGAATATGCCTGTGCCATCAGGGAAGAAAAAATTCATTGATAGAATAACCTGGTCATTCAGTATATTCAGGTAGACAGCTGTCCTCATTCTTTGAGGTCAGCATGATGTTGCTGAACCTGGACCTGACCAACTGCAACAACCCCAGATCATAATCCAGGTGGCGACTTTTTTTTTGGCCAGGCAGTGTATTTTGCTCCTTGGAAACAAAATATAAAGGAATGAGTGGTGGCTCAAGATTTGTAGACAGTACTGCATATGCACGAGTATTAGGTGGAACACGCCTGTGCCAGTCAGTGCAAAATAGTCAAAATAATAAAATCAGATTTGCTTCTTAACAAACCTCAGTCATGACACAGAGTAATACTTGTAAAAAGAGTTATTTTGAAAAAAGATCCAGCTAATTGTAGAGTGACGCCTTGTCATTTGTGGAGAAATGTTTCAGAATGGCAACAGTGCTGGTTAAACTACTCATAAACGCTGAGAGGCTGAATAATATGACGAGGGTTATTTTATTCACTTTTAGTCAAAGAAAGTATTTAGTGATTTGACAGTCAGATCGTCCTGCCCAGTTTCTCTTTAAAATCAAAATGTTAACTTGAGTGTAGTTTTAGAAAGTCTGTGTCACGAAGTAGGAAATACAATTGGTACATTTATATTACCACAAGGACAGCTGTGTTTTTGATTTTTGGTAACATCGAAAACTCAAGTTAACATTTTATTGAAATAAAGAAAATTGTTCCTTAAATGAAACTTTGAGGTACACCACAAAAGGCTTCAAAGGCAGACAAAAAGTTATCAGTCAGAACAGAAACCCATCTACTTTGATGATAAGATTTTAAACCACAGGGTTTTGCAGGCCGGTAAAGCACAGGATACATCTATCAAGATTAAATTATGACTATCTCATCTAGAGCCATCAATATGCTTTATTTAGGGGCACAAACCAGACTGGAAGTTATTTAAAATGCTGTTGTAGTCTACAAATGTCATAAGCTATAAATATACAACTTTACTACATACTTAAAAAAGACCTGAGAGACAGGCTGGATGCAAGATAACAGATATTATTATAGCTGACTAAAGAAGTGTTTATTATGACTAAAATATTGGGGATATCCACTTATATTGGTGAACGACGAAGGAGATTCTGTGTCAGGATCTTTAGACTCAAAGGTGAGACCTTGGATTGATTGATTTCCTTGCATATGTTAATTCAACAAAAAAATCTTTGGGTTTTTTTTTTTAGCTTCCACCTCAGCAGCAAAATGTTTCTGATGAACATCTGGATCTGTGCTGGTCTCATGCTGTCCCTCCCTCCCTGTACACATCAGTCGTGCACAGAGGGGAAACCAAAAGAGTGTGCAGATGCAGAATTTGCTCCGGGAACCAATTTGGCCGGGGAAGGCTTCGACATCACCAAAATGGAACGTAAGGGAGCCTTTGTGCTCGACATGAATCTGTGGAAACGCAAAGATAAAACATGCATGCTGTGCAGCAACCCTTATCTTGAGAACAAAATGCAAAAGCTGCCCCTGTTGGTGGTGGACTGGAGGGCAAAGCAGTCCTGCAGCGCGAGAGTTTCCACTAAGCTTCACAAATCCAGTGAGTCTCTGGTTAGTTCCAGTGTGTCTTCTGTGGAAAACAACTGGAAGACTGATCTAGAAGTTGAAGTAAAAGGCAAAAGCGCCTCTGTTATGTTGGCTGGTACCAATTCTAAAGTGGCGGAGTACTCCATGGAGAAAACAAAGAGTGACAAATTCAGCTTCACAAGCCAGAGCGTGTTGTGTGAGTACTACAGGTAAGGCACTCTACTCTTTGTGAAATAAGTATGATAGTCTTACACACTTGTTTTATACTCCGACACTATACTACTTGTATTTTTTCTTGCAGCTACCGAGTGTCAAATACTCCAAAGCTGCACAAAGAATTTCGCAATGCAGTGAAACAGCTTCCCAAATTGTACACCCAAGAATACAAGCAACGATTTTACAAACTGATTGAGGACTTTGGCACCCATTACATCACAAAGGTAAAGGAAAATATTTAATGATGGTATTTAATCAACAAAAATTGGCACTATTATAAGTAATTAAAAAAAAAAAATGGGCTAAATGTATCATCCTAGGTAAAACTTGGCGGAAGTATTAACTCTGTGACCAGCATCAAGGATTGTCAGGCCAGCCTGCAGGGACTCAGCATGGAGGAAGTGGAGATGTGTCTGGAAGCAGAGGCATCAGCGAGTATTAAAGCCACAATAAAAACCGAAATGAAACACTGCAAGAAAGATTCACAAAAGTTGGAAAATAAGAACTCTTTCTCCAGCCTCTTCACTGACAGGTACGGAAGATTTTATTATATGTTGATTAGCCACAACATTAAAACTACCTAATATTCTCTCCCCCATGATGAACTAGATTGGGATAGCAAAAAGTGCTCCCCTAGTGCTTTGTTGAGCTCTTGAGCCGTTCCTGAGGTTACGTGATGTTGCATTGTCCTGCTTGTTAAGGCTACTTTGGACCACATGAATGCCTGAGCTGTCAGTTGATTTAATGTTATGGCTGACTCATGTATTTTGTAACGTCTACTCACGCTAAAATTTACAGCCCCAGTGAAACTGATTTGGCACATCTGTTTCAAATATTGCTCTCTTTTACAGGTTCACAGACATAAAAGGTGGGCACACCACAGAGCCAGATCTTCTCTTTTCGGCGGACAAAAATCCAGCAGCCTACAAGGAATGGCTCGATACACTACCAAAAAATCCAGACATCGTATCATATTCCTTGAATTCCCTTCATGAGTTATTACCTACCACAGCCAAAGTCCGAAAAAACCTGCGCTCTGCCATTAGCCATTACATCCTGGAGAAAGGCCTGTGGAGAAACTGCAGTGACAACTGTAAGGTGGGCATTAAGAGTGACCCAAGAGATTCCTGCGTCTGCCAGTGCCACAATGACCCTGCTGTGAACCACGACTGCTGCCCAACCCGTAAGGGCATGGCACGGGTCATCATAACTGTACAGCGGGCCAGTGATCTGTGGGGGGACCACACCACAGCTACAGATGGATACGTGAAGGTGTCCTTTGGCGGAAAGAACTTTCAACGTACTCCTGTCATTAATAACGACAACAACCCACACTGGGCCATGACCATCGATCTGGGCACGCAGGATCTGTCATCAAATGACAAAGTGAGATTTGAAGTTTGGGATGAAGACAGCAAGTGGGATGATGACCTGCTGGGAGCATGCGAGCCTGTGTTGACTGCCGGAGTCAAAGAGGATATCTGTCCTCTGCAGCATGGACGGCTGTTCTACAAAAGCGAGGTGAAATGTGCTCCGAGTCTGAGTGGAAAGTCGTGCATGGACTATAAACCCACTCCCATGAATTCAAGTCTGAAGAAGCTGTATGTGTCCCGTCATGCCCATCCCATTCCAAAGGCCATCCTGTCAAAGATGGGTGTGTTTGTGGATGAATCGAGCTCATGGAAAAACCACAGTGTTACTGCTGGGCGTTTCAAGTATGAGAAGAAATAACAAGCATGTATGTCTTTGCTGAGGCTTAAATGGAAAGAATATTTTTACCTGGTCAGGAGGGTTAAGTCATTCATTTGTTTTTGTATTTGTTTGTTTTTCAGGAGGAAGAAGCGATGGAAAGGTTTGCATGAAAACCTTAACAGAAGAGGATCGGCTTTGAATAGATGCAATGGAGTCATTCTTTTATATTATCTTGCAAAATTTCAAAACTATATCCTGTCTCTCAATCATATCTCTGTATAGTAAATCAATTGTGCAATTTCTGCAATTTTTTATGCTGGATTGATATTTATAATATATAAAATATAATATATTTGATAAATATGAATAAATGCATGGATAGGCAAGAAACGTTTGTTGTTTGATCATGTATGTGTTTCTTCTTCTAGAGCCAGTTATATATAAATAAAGCATGTAGCCATGTTTGCAACAGTTTCTGCTAATGCGGCTCAGTCATTCTAAACTTATTACACCTGATTATATACAATTTGATCTGCATATCCAGAAAGAACATGTTTGCAGAATGAGTGTCAGTGCACTCACTTTGCTGCAGCTTACTGTGTCAGTTCAAACATGTACACAATGCACTAGTGTGTGTTATTTGTTCTCAGAATAAACGCAGTAGAAATGCAGTTGCCTGACATGAAAAAGGAAGTGGTAAAACTTCCTGTGTGCGGATGAGGTTTCATTGTGTCTATTAAAGAGAACATGAGATCAACTCAGACTTTTGACTCAGAAGCTACTATTTAGCATCATTTGGTAATATAATTTATTGGATCAAAACAGCAAAACTCATCATTTTAATCATTATTTTAAAACCAAGAGACAAATTTTTTGCATTTCACATCTATTTATGTTCATCAATCGCCACCAGTTTTTTTTTTTCCAGCACTGACAGAAATAAAACTCGTGGGTACTGCAGGTTTCTGAAGAACGAGACAAACAGACACGGTTTACAAATGTCCATTCACAGAGAAAGCCAAGGTAGATGAGAATAACGAAACAGAAGACATACAGACATCACAACAGAAAAAAAAAGAGCAAAACACACAGAAAAGCTCTGCAGACTCATTACACTGAACACTGCATGGTAATGATCCACTTGAAGGGGTCCAGGTCGTTAGAATTAACCTGGTTAAAGACAGACACAGAGGAAAGGGGAGAAACACAAAGACAATTAATCAGGAGGAGATTCATTAATGACAACTATCACAACAAACATAAGCTACAAAACAAAACCAACTTAACAAGTAAGTCTGTTAAGTCATTCAGTAGGCTCATTTCCTATAAGGTTATCCTTGGGCTCTATTAGGCCAGCTGTGCATGATTCACAGTTCAAAATAGTCCTTATGTATCTTGTGCTTGGCCTTGGTGCAGCCCTTCATTGTCGAAAAAACTGAAGTTTCCACTCATGAACTTTGGACCATTTCAGGAAAATCAGGCTCAATTTTTTTTTTTCACATGCAGCACACAGCAGGAAATAATACACTTCAGATATGTTCACGCTTCTCATGTGGTAATTTAGCGGTTTGGGTAGAGCTCGCAGAAGGTGGTACACTCAGTGGTGGCAAATACACCAGAATATTCACTGTGGTATATGAGCGCAACAGGACGGCACACAGACTTTATATCAGGGAACGGAGGGTTCAAGAGTGGCTAATGTCCTTTGTGACTGCATCAAACGTTTGCGTTCTCCCATGCACCTTTGTCGGGGAAATCCTAGTAAAGTTCAGAGCTGCAGTACATGTTTGATAGTGAGACAGCAAAATAAGGACACTATTAAAAGAGTGTGACGTGGCTTTGAAATCTGGGGGACCAGCAAGCCTACAATGCAGCACGGCGGGAGCTGGAAAGAGGTATCAGGGAGGCAAAGCACAGAGAGTATAGAGGAGCAATTTAATAACAACAACCACTGCAAAATGTGTAGAGGTATCAAGGTGTTAACTGACTACAAAACTGCACTACATTCAGCATCCAATTACACAAACCCGTTTGATGCCCTAAAACTGGATGTTTTTTTTGGGGTTTTTTTGTTTTTTCACTTTGACAGCGGTGTGGGGAGGGGGGGGTTGCTCCATCTCACCACCCACTCACTGGGGTGTCAACACGAGTCAGATGAGGACTTCACTGTAGAAGGTGAATGTAAACAAAGCAGCAGGCACAGATGGAATGCCAGGTCTTGAGCTGAAGGCATGTGCAGACCAGCTGGCGGAGGTTTACTAAGGTGTTCAACCTCTCACTACAACAGTCTGCTGTCCCATCATGCCTGAAATCATCCATCAGCATCCCATTACCCAAAAAAAACAACTGTGAAGTGTCTGAATGACTATTGGCCAGCAGCACTAACACCAATAGTTATGAAGCGTTTTGAAAAACTGGTTCCCCACCTGACCTGGATAAACATCAGCTTGCTTTATCGGGCAAACCGCCCCACAGAGGACGCAGTAACAGCCTGGTCCTTAACACCAACAAGACCAAAGAGTTAATCCTCACAAACAGCATCACGGTGTGGTACAGAAGCTGCACAGCTGCCAAGCTAAAGGACCTGCACTGTGTGATGAAGACTGCACAGCGTGTAGTAGAGTTGGAGCTCCCACCCACCAAGAGGATGTCTACACCAACCATCTGAGGAAGAAGGCCAGCAGCATCACTTCAGACACTTCGCACCCTGGTCACCCTCTATTTGAACTTTTGCCATCAGGCAAAAGATCGACTAATACAGTCCCACACAAACAGACAGGAACATCTGTGCTGGGCTGCTGTGCTCACAGGTAGAGCCCATTCTCATCCCTGAGTTGTCAGTTAGTCACTGGTGTGGCATTAGTGAGCCAGGTCTGTCAGTTCATCATTGCTCAGTAGCAGGTTTTTGTGAAGAGGTTCGTTGTACCCAGACCATCCTCTCTTTCTAAACCTAACCAAGTTGTTTTCACTTCTTAAGCCTACAGCAAGCAAGCAAGTTCTATTTAGTGGATTAACAGATCAGCAGATGTCAGCACTACATGACTGAGATGACTATATTAAGAATATCCGCTCTTTTTGACACATTCAAGTCAAAGAGCAGTTTTTACACACCAGCGTGAAACTTGAGCTTTTGACTCACAGGGTGAGTGTGCACACACTGACCTTATTATTTGACCATGTTTAAATTGACTATCCAACACTGTAAACAGTATATATGATAGGAAATAACTTTAATAATTAACCCAACCTTCATGAACAAATTCTCACCTTTGTATCCATTACCCAGGGCAGGATTCACACCATCATATTTGCCGTTCTGCTCTCCTGTTAAACGATCAGCATAGTTTAGTGTTACAAATTCACTCAGAAGGAAACAGTTGCACTAAGACAAAAAAACTCTCACAGCTACATTAAACTTGGCAAAAAGGGGTTAACTGGTGTTAGAGGCCTTAGCTGTCTCACTATACCATTCATGATGAGGACAATAATCCATAATGCATGCAGTTGCACTTTCAGTGTGCAAGCTACTTAAGTAAAAGTACATGTCCAGAATAAGTAAAAAAGAACAATAGTGAGTAGAGGGTTTATTTTAAAAATCGCATGTTGTTTCTTTTGCTAAGGCTGCAATTTGTATGTTTAAAAAGAAACCAAGTAAAGCACACTAATATTTAGACTCATGCAAAACCACACAATGATTAGATATCAGCGCATTTTACAGCATGGTAATGTGTTGTGTGCTGTCAGTTCTTACCGCAATATTGTGCAAGAAGATAATACAAATATTGTAACCAGAAAAAACAAAAATGAGTGGCACATGGTCACAAATGAGGAAGTCTGTATTTTTTTTTTTTTTTTACCTAATGCATCTTGAGCTGCTCCTAGCTGCACACCAAAACCTTAAAACACACACACACATAACAGAAATTACACTTATAAGACCAGGACAGGGGACACATGTATCTGAAAAACACACCAGTGCTATGCTTTGATTGAGTACATGCAGTACAGATAGAAAAATTACATATTACTGCTATAGTCATGCAGCTACCACCATGATGTAATCATGTGACAAAAGTCATACAATGCAATTTCCGTGTGTGTGTGTGTGTGTGTGTGTGTGTGTGTGTGTGTGTGTGTGTGTTTCGTTGGAGAAAGAGTGCATTAAATTGCACCTGCTTGCTGAGCTCCGTATCCTCCAGCAGCACCTGAAACAGCACAGAGCATGTAAATACTTAAACAGTGGCAATAATAATTACACAGAAACAGCCCTGCAGCCTTATTTGCACTCACAATGCTTTTGGTTAGTTTGATTTTCAGTATCTTTGAGGCTTTTAACCTCAGGGGTGCTGAACTAACTAGAAAAAACAAAAAGATAAACCAAACCAAACAAACAAAAACCCCAGCTAGTCCCACACAGTAATGGAATCTTTTCAGTTTCTCACACTTTCTTTCCTCCTCACACATTCTCACCATATTTGCTTGCAGATTTGGCACTTTCAGCACCAAGACCGAGCTGCTGAGCAGCATATGGATAGCCACCATCACCTGAGGGGAATGAAAAAAATTGTAAAAATTTGAATATTTGAAAGTTCATTGGGCTGTGATATTGTGATAAACTAACAGGATGCAATAAAACAAGAACGCTGTAAGCCTTATTGATTTGTTAGTTATGTATTTAATACCACCAACAATGCTGGGGTCAGGCTGATTTGGTTTTTGTTGTATTGTTCAGCATTAACTTTAAGTGAAAAATGTCCATGCAAAATGAGGAGAAGGCCAAAAGAAGAAGTGTGGTTTTCATACACGAAGACACTTAATGTGATTATTGTGTTATTTCCTGTTACCACAGTTAGTTTAACTCATGCTTCCAGTTTGCAGCACAGTTAACCAGTAATGCTTAACTGCTTAAATGCAGTAGTACTTCTTTAATGGATCAAACAGTTTAGAAAATAGGCTTATTCACTCCAGACTTTGGGAAAACAATCAGTTCATTTCTTGTGTCTGGAGCCAGGAGCAGCCAACAGTTTGGAAAAGATGCCCAAATTCACAACAGGAAATTTGTGTTTATAGGTACGAAATATAGTTCTGATCTCTACAGCTGGATTACTCCCTCATGATGATTTTTATAGCAGCTTCAACTTTAATGAAAAACTTGCATGAAAGAAATGAACATATCCCAACACACATAGGTACATACACATACTGAAGCAGAATTTATTATAGGTTAACATGCAAGCATTTTTGTGAACCTTTACCAGAGGAGAAGCTAACCTATGAATACATTATTTACAGCAGTTATTTAAAACACACCATGGATTCAACCACCCTGATAAAATGACGGAGGCTGTTCCAAAGTTTAGGAGCTACAGCCTTTAAAGTAAGGTCACATGTGCATGCATTTAAAACACGAGAGTTGAACAGTTAAAAGGCTGTGAGCAGACAGTCAGAGAGGCTGACTGCTGCGACACCACCTGTAATATAACAACTGTACCAACTGTGCTTTGATTTTTTTCTTACAATTCACACTTGTAAAAATTATTAATAATTTGCTCTCTTCTCTGGTCGCAGCATATAGCTTCCCGTCCCTGAACCTGGTTCTGCTGGAGGTTTCTTCCTGTTAAAAAGGAGTTTTTCCTCACAAGGGGTCATTTTGATTGTTGGGGTGTCTTTCTAATATTGTAGGGTCTTTACACTGGTGACTGTTGCTGTGAATTGGTGCTATATAAATAAAATTGAATTGAATTAATCTGAAGTTTGGTGTGTGACCACTTAGACTGACAGGTGGATGTCATCAACGGTGCCTGTACTTGTCAGCTGCCTGCTGAGGCTCACCTCTGCTAACGTGATTGGTTTGTTGAAGCGTTTTTAATAGAGTCGTCTTACAAAAATATGGATTGCAGAATGGTTAATTGTACTGGAGGTCCAGGAAGTCTGTGGTCTTGATAATTTCCAACTTTTCATTACTCTGTTTTTTAGTACTAATTAACAGATATCTGCCTGTGTACTCATTTGATCTGGCAGGGCAGCTTGCCAGCATTAGCTAATGTGCACTGTGCACCACCCCCTTGTCTAAGACGATCATTTGTAGTTCCAAAACCCACATGGTGATGGTCACAATGGTAATGATGAGTTTAACTGATGATTCAAAATAAGGTTTGGAAACCATTGGCTGATTTCATGGCAGCAACTTTCCTTTACATCTTTTATCTACAGTCTATGGTTAACATTTAAAAAAAAATTTTTTTGGTCTGCAGGATACCTGATTAGTCTATTTATAGTAAATTCACTGAGTCTGTGTTTCCTTAATTTACAAAAATATGTGCACACCCCCCCCGGGATCCTGGATAGGATAAGCGGAAGACGATGGATGGATGGATGGATGGATGGATGGATGGATGGGTGGATGGATTGATTGATGTGGAAGAAAGTGACATAAAGTACACTTCCCTTACTGTAATTAATGTGATGCACTGATGTTAAAAAAAGTGCAAAGCTGACATTCACCGGCATGGTAAAGCTTGTTATGATGTAAAAAAAAATGTTTGATATAAAGTACAATGTTGCACAATACAAACATTTTACAGTGATTATGGTTGCAAATAAGATACCAGACTCGCGCATCTCCTACCTTCCAGTCCAGCAGGAACCACTGGAGCATTACCGTAGGGAACTTGAGCAGCTCCTCCTCCTGCAGGAGGAGGGAATAAAATCAAATGGTCAGTCTGACTCAGACATTATCATATCATTCTCTTTACCCTTTAACCTCCATGAGTAATCAGTAAGCTGTTTGCTATCCACCACCTCAGGACTGACTCATGGGTGGAAATCCACATTGACAGTTGCCTGACTAATAGCATGACAGAAGGGCGAGGTGTTGTCAGCACCGCTCACCATATTTGCCACCAGTTGGTTCCAGGCCTGCCCCAAGTGCTCCTGAAAGAGTACGAGGACTTTTGAGTCAAGATTTCACACATCTCACAAAGCACATGTAGATGTCACCCCTGCTGGTAAATGCAAGGTTTATATTCCATTCAGTGTGTTTGTTGATTTCATATGAAAATTTAAACAGATTTGGCTGAAATGTGTAAACAGATATATTCTGGTGGGAGATCTGGAGCCTTATATTAGGTAAACAAATACTTTTCAATACTAAAATGAAGCACTTGTGTTTCCTTTCTTTGGTTTATGTGTAAGAGTGTTTCTTTAAATGTCTCACCATATCCACCCTGCACTGGTCCAGCATAGCCTCCAGTACTGAGAGCTGGAAAAAAAAGGCATGCATGAACATGTAAGCCAGACACTATTCAGTCATTGATTCACAGGATAATAGTTTTATAAGCATCTACAGGAGCAGGACAGAAACCACCAGATTAAACTGGTCAGCTTCTATAAATCAGAGACAACAGCTACACCAAGTGGATAAAATATCACACTGACCATTAAGCAGAGGAAGCAGTTTTTATCGACAGCTTCATTTGTCAAGCTGTTGATTGCAGGTTAAGCATCTGAAGGTTAGTGCCATCACCTTTCATGGGTTTTTTAATAGGTTATAACACCTCAGAATTGTTACCTTCACTCCTCCCTGCTTTTTTCTCAGCACCATCGGCTAACTCTGCAGGGTAAGCAAGCCCTGAAACATAGTTCTAATTAGCACTAATTATGTTGTATATGTTGAGAGCTAGCCTGACTTTTAGACCCCATGTTGCTCCATTAATTTTTAGGCTTCACTCACCAGCTCCGTAACCATCACCATTCCCGTAACCTGTCAAGAGAAGAGATGCTGAGATGCATACAAAGAGAAAGGAAATATTTAAGAGTGTAATCATGCATTCATAATACTAGACAAAGCTTTTGCACAAGCATCTCCAACTCCAACTCCATCAACTTAACTGAATATCAACACCCAAGTCAGTGAGGGCTTTGATTCAGGCTGTGTTTGACAGCAGGCAGAGTGAAGAATGGTCCTATACCAGTGCAACTACACAATTCAAGTTTTCCTCAGTTTAAATAGTCTTTGACGCATGCTTCTCTAACTTAATGCCACCTACCCAATCCATTCCCTGCCACGGCACCAAGATAGCCTGTTGCTCCATCACCATAACCTGTAATAAAACATATTCACTGTTTACTTAATGGGATGACTTAGATGTACAGATTTAAATCGATCTATATTTTACAAGAGAACAGTTTAAAGGTGGATGACTTACTGTTTTTATTTGTTTATGTTTTCTTAAAAGCACTTATTAATTTATTATCAATTAATTATTCACCTGAAAGGAAAAAAAAAACTACCTAAGAAGCTTCTGTGTGACCTTGAAAGTGAGGTAAAGAGGAGCTCACAAACCCCACCCCCTCCCATGACTGACAAGCAAATGATTGATTTACAAGGCAAAGTAGTTGTCTGTTCTGCTGTCTGGCTTTGAGCCCATACCTCCATTCACATCCCTAACAACAAAATGCAAATTAATTCTGATTTTCTTATCAAGTGTATTTTCAAGTATTTTCTGACAGGCTTTTATATCTGCACTGGATCCCAGGGTCTGTGGGAGAGACCCATAAATGCACTTATTTTTATGTATTTATTTATTTATTTATTTATTTTGTCGTGAGTTAAACTCTAAACAGCCTACATTTAAACTACAGCTAGTAGTCAGATAGCTTAGCACAATGGCTGGACCCAAAGAGAAACACTTGGGTTTATTCAAAGGCAATCTGGAAATCCATTTGGCTAATCTGGTGACTTGAAATCTAGAGATGACAGCGTGTTTTGGGAAGTTTTCGTAAGACGATAGTCAGTGGCTACGAGCTTGCATTTCAACAAATACCTTCCCTCTTTTGCTCCAAATATGGACTGTTTACATGCATATAACCAAAGCCTGCTCCAGTATGATTGGCCAACAGAATTTAGTCTACAAACAGACTTTAGACAGAAAACAGAAAGCTTCCAGCAGCAAAAATCTTACCCCTTCCCCACAGATTTAGCATATTTATATGCAGATACATTATATGCACAAAGGTACTGGACCACACCTCTTGATATTTGAAATCAGATGTTTTCAGGCTCATTGCCATAGGTGTATAAAATAAAGTACCCTATTTCTCCCATATTGGCTTCTCTTCATTGGCTCCCTGTTAAATCTAGAATAGAATTTAAAATTCTTCTCCTAACATACAAGGTCTTGAATAATCAGGCCCCATCTTATCTCAAAGACCTCATAGTCCCATATCACCCCAACAGAGCACTTGGCTCTCAGACTGCTGGCTTACTTGTGGTTCCTAGGATACTTAAGAGTAGAATGGGAGGCAGAGCCTTCAGCTTTCAGGCCCCTCTTCTGTGGAACCAGCTCCCAGCTTGGATTCGGGAGACAGACACCCTCTCTATTTTTAAGATTAGGCTCAAAACTTTCCTTTTTGATCAAGCTTATAGTTAGGGCTGGATCAGGTGACCCTGAACCATCCCTTAGTTATGCTGCTATAGGCCTAGGCTGCTGGAGGGGTTCCCACAATAGACTGTTTCTTTTCATTCACCTTATTTACTTTGTTTATACTCCACTCTGCATTTAATCATTAATTGATATTAATCTCTGGCTCTCTTCCACAGCATGTCTTTTCTCTCCCCTCAGCCCAACCGGTCACAGCAGATGACTGCTCCTCCCTGAGCCTGGTTCTGCTGGAGGTTTCTTCCTGTTAAAAGGGAGTTTTTTCTTCCCACTGTCGCCAAGTGCTGCTCATAGGGGGTCGTTTTTGACTGTTGGATTTTCTCTGTATTATTGTAGGGTCTTTACTCGCAATACAAAGCGCCTTGAGGCGACTGTTTGTTGTGATTTGGTGCTATATAAATAAAATTGAATTGAATTGAATTGAATAGACATTCAATCTGCCATTACAAACATTTGTGACAGAATCAGTGAAAAAGCTCGCTGGATTTGAGCGATTCTGTCACCGTTATAACAAGTCAGTTCATTAAATATCTTCCTTCCCAGTCAAAGGGGAAGCATTTAGGAACCACTCTAATTCAACCACTGAAACTCAACCACTGAAACCCAACCACAGGGGGGCAGACCACATAGCGTTACAGAGCTCCAAACATCCTCTGGCATTAACATCAGCACAAAAACTGTGTGCCGGGAGCTTCATGGCACGGGTTTCCATGGCTGAGCAGCTCCTGTAGTTGTGATGTGCAGATGGCCCAGTACTTTTGTTCATATGGTGTATATACAGTTCTATAGAGATCCAAAGGTACTATCAAATGGCATCAAAATTATTCTCTAGCAGGGCAAGAAAGCACACTGCTAAAAGTGTTCACTAACTGTGAAATAACTGTTCACTTAAGCCTGGAGAAACGAGGCAGGCAGAAACTGAATAAATCTGTTGCAGCCTCACCAGTGGACTTTCCTGCAGCACCTTGGGGATATCCACCCTGTCCAAGCGCGGTAGCGGCTAAAATGTAAAATTTATTTTAGAGGAACAGAAAGAAAAACGGGATGTGAGATATGAGATGAAAAAATAATCTCTTATCTCCAAACAAAGAAAAGAAAAAAACAAGGAAAATGTACATGCTTACCTCCAAGTTTTCCAGCTGCTCCGCCCAGATATGCTCCTTGTCCCAAACCTGTTGGCAGTACATGGGAAATTTTTTACCACAGTTGTAAACCTACCTCTCCATCTGCTAAAAAGGGCAGCTAGTCTTCATGGGTTATGTGTTACTGCCCAGCATTACCTGCTCCATAACCCAAAGGACCCAGGCTTGCTCCCAGGTAGCTTCCCGCTCCACCAATATAACCTGAGAAGAAGGTAAACAGAAGCTCAGCAAAACCACCTGTCATTTATTTTGGCCTAAATGCATTTCACTTTTCTTTTTTTATACAATACAAGCGGTACCATCAGCTGTGACATCCCCTTCCAACCTCCTCAGGCAAAAGTCTTCATCTTTGTTAGAATTTTATATTTTCTGGGGTCTTTTCCACTGGGTTGAACTTTTCTGAACTGAGTCCTAAAAACCACAGTGACCACCTAAAAAACATTCCCTAGCCAAGAGATGTCCAGAATAAGCTACAGGTATTGTGGGATATGTTATGTTTTATGTTTTACTCTTGCTCCCAGCAAAACAAGTTATAAATTCCTGGATTAAATGCAGCATAAATATGAGGCATTTGGAAACGGAACAGAAATACAGATTAAAAAAAAAAAAAGTTCATTCAGACAGCTCGATGAGTGATCAAGACAATAAAAATTACTAAACTTACTAAAATATAGGCAATGCCATGCTACATCAAGGTAAACAGGATTACAAATTCCTCCATGTACAAATGTACCAAGAATCATAGCCATGTGCCATTATTTCAGGTTTTGCAACCTTGAACCCTCAACTAATAAAGAGTCCAGCAATGTTATTACCCAAACCACAGAAGAAACTATATGGTATTGAATGGTATAAATTAAAAAAGAAAGTAAATGAAATGGCATAGTAAGAAAAATGTGAAATATATTCTTTCAGACTTAAATTTGATACAAATGAGACAAAAAAACCAAACAAAAGAACAACTCAAAGCACCTTCCAACTCTCACTGAAGTATGATCAGAAGTCTGCTACAGAGAACAATGCAAATTTCTGACTCGACTATACAATCTGTCAGCATAAGAACAAAACAAATCAGGCTGAATCTGCATTGGTTTCAGTTCTGTGTTGTGCTAAAAACTATGTGTAACTATAATTAGATTTCCTGTGATACAGCTATTTACATTACTGTTATCTAGAGACTATAACATGGAAACTAAAATGAAACATAACTAACACAAAAATTATATAGTACAAGACAAAGGTTTGGACACATTCAGCCATTCATTTGAATAGGAGTGTGTGTCCAAATATAATATATAATATATAATTTCCTTCACCTCAATGTGCTGATTTACTATTTTTAGTATCACTGGTGACTGCAACCCAAGAACTACTGGCTATTTTATCAGTGGACTGGCATTAAGCTACTGAGATAACAAACAGCTGTTTACTATTTATAGAAAAAGATGCCATGCATTTTGGTCCAAGCGGCGTACGATGCACATGTGTTACTTTCCTGTAACTGGTTAAAGCAGACTAGCAAAACACAAAGACATTCAAACAGACCTCGAGCAAAAAGGTCCAAATCCCAAAACGAGCCAAAGCAGAAACCAGGATTCAAGATTTTCCAAGGTTTCATGGTGATTTCCATTCAGCTCATACTTATATAAATATGTAATTATTGCAATTTATATATAAAATCCAGTCTGAATTTTTTTTCTGGTTTATTCACACACTAAATCTGAGCAGAGCTTTTCACACTGTAGTTTAGAGAGTTCTGGTCAAGTTGATGCCATCTGACAAAAATCCCACTTTTACATGAGTTAAGCAAAAGTTTTTCTCACCAAGTATGACTGCTTTCACACAACTTGGCAATCACTGGATAGCTCCAGTAGCTCCTGGTTGTATTTTCACTTGGCTATCTAATCTAATCTGAAAGGTTGAAGAAGAGTTTTTACCCACAAGCCATCCGTCTGCTCAACTCTGAGCCCTAACTGGACTATCATTGCACAATGTAAATATTATAATCTATAATTCCATGTAAAAGTGTGTATAGTGTATAGTATATAGAGTATAGTGTATAGTGTGAATTACTTATTTTTATTTTTATTCTTCTTATTTATTTGTGTGTGTATATATGGTTGCAGGTACAAAATACATTTCACTGTGCATTGTACTGTGTATAACTGTGCATGTGACAAATAAACACTATCTTAATCTTAATACTATCTAATACATCTAATATATATATCTAATACAGTACCAGTCCAAACATTTGACTGGTACTGTAGGCGTAATTGGGGTGAAAACAGCTGCCATCCATGAATTATATATAATTGGACATTTGGCCACACCAAAAGAATCTAGTCCATCTTTTGCAGCAGGCATTGTTGCTTTTGTTCAACTAGTTTAACTTTTTTAAGCTGACCAGTTTGGATTTTGGTATTACTAGAGCAGTAACCAGAATCACTAGTATAGCTTCTGTTCAAAGTAGTTTAACAAAAGCAGAATGAGATAGTGCAAAAGACTTAGTAAAGTTTTTTGTTCGGCTGGTACCACAAAAATGTCAAAATTCATGATACCAAAGTCTCAAAGGCCAACTAGTAGAGGAAACTAAAGTCTACTTTTAAAGATATGGGGAAAAATACAGAATATACAAGCAGCAATCTCAATGTCAGTCTCAGAAATATAACTTCTTTCTCAAAAATCTCAAGATTGAATCTAAAGAATGGATGCAGAAATGGCAAACAGACAAATATGAATCAGAAAAGACATTTAGATGGTGAAAAAGCATTGTTCTTACTTGATGTCTGGGCATTCCTCCCAGTCTGCCCTGGGATATTGGGGGCTTTTGACTTTTTGATCTCATATTCATTTTGGGAAAGCTGTTTAGCACTCTGACCATCTCCAATAAAGCCTGGAGCTTCCTGACCATCTGCTCTATTTGAGGCAACGCCTACACTTTGGGTTCCACTAGCACCTGGGATCCCTGCTCCATCGTGCCCTCCTCCTTGTACTTGAAGATTGGTAGCACTATGTCTACGTTGTTGTACCATAACAGTTCCACGGATTCTAATTCTGTTTGTGTTTTTAGCCACAAGTCCTTTGATGCCCTGCCTATCTTGCACAGCAGCGAAATATTCTCTTATTCTCTGATTCCCTGGAGTAGAGTGAACATGTGCTCTTAAATTTTCAGCTTCTAGAACAGGTAGTCGAGAGGTTTTTTCTCTTTGTGTTTGTGAAGTACCAACATGTCTACCTTCTTCATCGACACGCAGCTGAGGCACTGAACTTTGGATTTCTGAATCTAAAAGTTCAAAGCGATTGATTTTCAGAACATCAGAGAAATTAATAGGGAATCCACAGTTTTCAACTCTCTGATTTTGTTGATTGGATGAATCGAAGTCTTGGTTACTGTGTATCTGAGATGAAGAACCCAGACTTTGGATGTTGTCTTTTTCAACAGGCAGTTGTCTTCTCAGATTTCTAGCTTCCAGAGTGGCTTCATGACTTGGAGCAACCTTTCTTTTGGTTATTGCAAGGTGACTACTTTCTCCGTGATCTGCACCCAGCTCAAGAATTTTACTCCGTTCATCAAGAGGTGCTCTGTGTCTAAGACTTGATGGCTGAACTGTTGGATCAAGCCTTTTGACCTCTCTTCCTGCATGCAGTTCAGGTGCAATGGGACCATTTATATTGCTGCTCCTCATGTCTGGCATTTCAGGTCCGTGCATTCTGTCCTGTTTTCCATACAAGTCTAGACCTCTGCTCTTTTCTCGGTTAAGATCTTGAACAGCTTGGCCCTGACTGGCCATCTCAGGTCCAACCAAATGTTCTGCAGGCACACCTAGCAGAGAGATATCATCATGCATTCACAACTTCTTCTTGGCTTAGAGACAACAGTGTTTCTTTGAGGTCCAACAGCACACTGTAGTAGCCAGTGGCAAAATGATGCTGTTGTGTATTTTCATTCAAGTCTTGCTTTGAAGTTTCTAATATAAATGGGAACATCCACAAAACTGACACTTCAGATGCAAACACAGAGCACTGCTCATTCATTCAGAGTAATGGCACATAAAATATGACATGACAGCACATTGTTTCCGTCACAAAATCTGAAATGTCATAAAAACAGCAGCACAAGCACAAGACAAAAGGATGCCCTGACTCACACAGCATCTGTGTGTGACAGAAAATTGATGATCTAAGCTGAGGGAGCTCCAGAGCAGAAGTCTACAGTCCACAGCAAAAGCTATAAAAGTGAAAAACATTTCCCAAGGGACTAAAATATCTCTGATTCATACAGTGAGGTTTTACTCATAATAGCTGTTTATACTGCAGACACTATAATACAGTTACTATGAACCAGAACCAGTGTCACCAAATTATATCTCACAGGCAAAAAAACTAATGAATTATGAGTGTGAATAATTTCTTAATTTGTTTGGAAAAATAGCAGAAAAGAAGAGTGCGGCTTCTGGGTATGAAACGTGAAGCCAGTAACCAGTGGGTGACATTACAATGGTTGTATCTACCTTTTATGCTATGGCACTGACACATCAAAGGGGGAGATGGGAAATATTGCTGTTTAAATAGCTAAATTAGGAAGATATGTTTGGTATGTGGCAAGAGGAGACTGAGGCACGTTGGCATGTATAATGCAGCGCACTTCGAGTTGCCTGCCTCAACGATCGCGCATATGTTCACTCTCAATCACTTACAGATTGTAGATGAGGCTGAAAGAGCCAGGAAGTCATGCAACATGCAGCATAGATGAAACACTGATAGACAAATAAAAATATGAACTCAATATCAGTGAATCACAAGACAACAGAGACGGAAACAGACAGACACAAAAAAATACCACAGATTTTACTCAGTTTCTCCTTGGACACATGCCCAGGTAAAACCCATAAAGCAAATGTCACTGGTTTTACTAAACATGACTCACAAGGGAGACCAACAGCAACACAGGCCAGCATGTAACAGAGAGTTCTTTTTTTTTTCTTTTTGGCAAAGACACAACCTCTGCAAAGTGGTTACATCAAAGATGTGGGCATGTCTTAGCAAGACAGTTTGTGAGAAACAATCTCTGATCTTTCTGATCAGCCTGATAAGCTTGATGTTTATACATGCCTCTGCATCAAGCCTTAGCATGGGGTTTGTGGCAAGAGCAACAGGACTAAAGCATTCAGTTCAGTGCTAAACGAACGGGACCTCACTCACCTGGTCGTGCAGGATAGCCAATGCCTCCTAAAGATCCGTATCCTGGCAAGGACATAAAGAGACCAACTCATATTTAAATAAATCAAGGACTGGGGTTATATCACTAATGCCCTGGGTTTCTCTCAATACCACAAGGACACATAATCCATTAGCTGAGATGCAATCTGCCCAATAAATCATGTTCACTGACACATTGTCAGGGTCCCACTTAGCGCAGATTTATCAAACAAACAAGCAGTGAGTGTAAATCACTGAAAATACTCTCATTTATGCATACAGCACAAGGAAATATATTCTTATTATTTACCTGGATATGTGCCCAGGCCAGCACCATAAGCTGGAAAGTCACAAAAACAGAGAGTTAATATTTATTTACAAAGATCCCTGCAACTGATAGCAACTGTCTGCTAGATTCATCCTGGTACTTGCTGTACAATATTTGATAGTAGTGAATACTTGTTGGCTCAGAGTAAAATTGCTGACAGAGATTCATAAGCAGGAAGATACTGTGCAAGGCTTCACAGATACTTCTTATCAAAGATGTAAAAATATGGGGTGAGTTGTAGCAGTTCAACCTTTCATAAATCTCGTTGCATCTTAGCCTTCTTGGTATTCTGCCAAGATTTGCATGCAACATAAGCTGCCAGGCTTTCTGCTGCTAGGTGTGAACACAACTAAAAATAACTCCAATCTTGCACCACACCACATTGGGAAGTTAAAAGCCCTTGAGAACATGACTTAATATCTGTAGCACTTCTGGAAAAGCTTGAGGTAATCATTGTAGATAAAGAGAAAAAAAAAAAACAAACAAACAACAGGCTGCATTAATAATGTGATTATGCAAAAATTATGCTGGGCCTTGGTGCAGCCCCTCAGTTTGCTCACTGGCTGAAACAAGCTTTTTAAGCCAGCATTCTTCTGATTGGCTGCCTCTCATAAACAGCAGGTGAGTGGGGCTTTAGTGCTAACAGCTACATGTCTGAGATAATCATATTAGGGATCTCCAGTCTCACTGTCATTAGACAGCATTAAGAGTGAGAAAACCGAGTGTTCAGAGTGGTCTGGTTATGTATCCATATATCTGACATTTTATAAAGACATTTAAATACCAGTAACTCAGCATTTTTAAGTGTGAGTGTAGGAATGTTAAGAAGAGATTTTTTTTTTAAATCAAGTTTTTATGTTATAAAAATGTGTTCAGTGGGTCTGGATGCCACTAACATTCACTCATAGCTGCCTATATTGATATTTTCATACACGTAAAGGCCTAAATAAATAGCTAAACTAGAGGGCTGTCCTCTGCGTTCTTTCACCATTTCAAAAATTAAAATAATTTTTTAAGACCCTTTAAAGACCTCAATTAATAAAAATGTGTTATGTGCCCTGACTTTTATAAACAAGCTATACAACTATAATGTGAATGAATAAATGTGTAATAACAAAGGACGAAAATGCTGACATTAAAATTGGAGCCAGTGACTTAAAAAAAAATCATTGTCAACCAAAAACACCGCCTGCAAATTTAATACCTGCAAAAAATTTTAGGCTAATATACAAAATTTTAACAGCTCCTTTTTTTTTCTTTTTTTTTTCATTTTAATTTTAGTTTTTTGCCAACTTTTTAACAACTTGCAAGAATCCCATATCCTTCTGGTGACTTTTTATTTTTGCTTTTCAGGGTCAAATATGATTCTACACATATTAAACATTTTTATTCACTGCCAAATTCTATACAAAGTATCCACTGCTACTTGAAGTCCTTCTTTTTATATAAGTCTTACCACGTTTTCCTGCCTGGCCCAGTCCCAGTCCATTTGTAAGTCCAGCCCCCAGCCCCATTCCTGTGCCCAGACTAGCACCTAAAATCACAAGAAAGATTAATCGTACATTTCCAATAAACTGATATTAATTTAATGATCTAGACTGACCAAATCCAAGAGAAAAAAAAAAAAGTTTAACAGTGTACCATAGGCTCCCTGGTTTCCATATCCACCTTGCTTTAGACCTGCTCTTCCCCCTAATCCAAGCGACCTATAACCTCCTGTGGGCACAATAAAGATAAGAAAACTATTCACTTTCTTTGAATGTTCATTCAGATTTTAAACAAACTCTGTGCATTACTACATCCCAACTAATTTCATTATAATGTCAACACTAGAGATTGTTTTTGCAGGTTTGATTTGCTCACCAGCACCAAGCTGAGCCCCAGAATAACGTCCAACTGAAACATTAAAAAAAGATAAACATATAAATATCACTTCTCTGAAGTTAAAGAGAATGCTGCTGACAGAAGATTAGGTGGATCAAACCTACTTCCAGTCTTCATTGCTTTGTTGCCATATCGGCTCCCCAGTGCTCCAAGTGCACCAGTAACTGAGAAGAAACATCAATTATTTTACACTTTTGACTTTATATGTTTAACAAAATACTGAATATATGTTTAAGAATTTTCAGTAGGTCACGGCAGTGCTTTCAGCATTTGTACAGGAGTGTATTATTTTGTTTTGGGTTATTGATCATCATTGATAATCAAGCGCTTTGAGTGCTCAGACAGAGTAGAAAAGCACTATATAAGAACTAGTCCATTTACCATTGATCATTATTATAACCATTATTAAAATCATCATGATTATATACATTTAAAGGCAATTATATGTTATAATTTTTTAATATCACCCAGTGCATGTTGTTCACAAAGTCAGTGAGTAATCATGTTAACTGAAATTTTGACCAAAATAACTGTTATTATGACTTTTGCCATGATTTAGCAGCTCTCGTCACTCATGGGATAAATGCCCCTCTGAAGCACTAAGTAGCATAAATAATTTTGATATATTCTGACATGTGACAATTTGTAGACAGATATGTATTTAAATAATGTGTGCAAATACAATGTGGACATTTGTGCATCCCCAAACATAAATCAGCCAGAATGTTGCTAATCTGTGTTGCACTGTGTGCCAGCTATTTAATGTACACCATTTGAAAGACTTACCTCCAGGTTTAACTCCAATGCCCACACCTCAACAAAATAAAACAAAAACAGACACACAACTGAGAAACAGTTAAAGGCATGGGACCAAATTTGACAGTTTAAAGAAACAGTTTATTTGACCTGGTATGAAAAATAGTTTCAGTCACGGCTGATAGTTTCCCCCTTTGTAACAGAGTGATGTGAACTTTTTATAAATCATCCAGCTGGATGCTGGAGGTAGGGCTGTGGTGCCCAATGATAAGTAGCTGTCTGATGGGCCTCAGCTAAATCAGCACTCCACCCGCTCTTCCAAACATGGTCACTTCTAGCTCTAAAAAACTAACATCCCAGCAGCCAACACGCTAATGGTGGGGCTTTGAAACGTGGATTCCATAACCACTGAGTGATGTCACAATGCCTATGTCCATCTTTTATATTCAGTCTATGATTATTAAGGTAAAACACTGATCTAACCATAAACATTTTATAAGTATAATGAAATACCTCTGGCTGGAAGCACTCTCCCCCAGGATACACTTTGAGGGTTAACTCCTGAAACATTGAAAACATGTTAACATTTTGTTTTTCA
This sequence comes from Archocentrus centrarchus, assembly GCF_007364275.1. Taxonomy (NCBI): domain Eukaryota; kingdom Metazoa; phylum Chordata; class Actinopteri; order Cichliformes; family Cichlidae; genus Archocentrus; species Archocentrus centrarchus. Next base: position 29,258,749 of record NC_044353.1, on the reverse strand, counting down.
TACTTACCATCCTTACAGCCTATCAAACACTCAAACTATACTGCTGGTCAAAGAAAAAATATAACTGCATTAAATACTAATTACACAGATATACCTGCTATACAGAGTAGAGTACCAATATCCTGACCCTGTATCCAATACAGGGCTTTCACAATATCAGAGTTTCACTAAATCATGATAACAATATCACTGCGGTACCTACAGAATACTTTTGTGTAAAACTGCAATATTAGCAATAATGCTGTTAGTCATCATAATTAAGAATTAATTAAATCTATAATTCTAATTCAGCTACTCAAAATAAAAGAGCATGAAGGTGGTGAGAGTCTGCAGCCATATCTGTACAAAAATATGCAAAAAAGAGCGATTACTTAATACATTATGTGCATTATTGACAAGATGTTGATATTTCACCTTTAAATATCATGGTTTCTGCATTTATTTTCAAACCCCTAATTCATTGTATGCAAATGATTAAAAAATGCAGATAATTTAAACATGATGGCTGGATTTTATGCTGATACTCTCACTGGGATAGAGACTCAACAGATGACGTCAAACTTGTGAGAACTGCAGTTCAGATGTCAGATGAAGATTTCATGACTAGTTGAACCTGATTGGACTGCAAGGTGCCAGACAAATAGATATCATTTGATGGGACCAGAGGATGAGATAAAAATGCAGCACCTGTGTGGAGCCTGTTGGTTCTTCTCACAATTGGATGCGACATTTTACCTGCCTCTGCCACCTTTTCATTGCATCCTTTGAATCAGTGAAATTAGATCATATGAACCAAAGCAACTTGGCAGTGACTCTGCTGTTGGAGCCCAAAGTCCATACATTCCTCCCTCAGTCTCATAGACATGATATTTAACAAGTGAGTAACAGGGACTCACAAAAGATGCCAATCCATCAGGAGCCTAACTTGGACCAAAGTACAATACAATCTTTGATCTAATTATTTTGTCAGCTAAAGATAAAACTTATCCTGACAGCTATGGACAAAAATAATTTAATTGCATGCATGTTTGTACAGCATTTTTTTTCTTTTCTTCCAACTAAATTCAATCATTTCTTTCACAAAGTTGAATTATAACAGTTCAATTTGGATCAGTCACACTAGGTAAGCCTGATCTTTTTGCAATTCTTATGCATAACACTTATTTGCAAGAAATACTGAGAAATTAAAAGGAATGGGGTGATTTTTGTTTTTTTAAAGCAGCAAAGCCAATAATTAAGACATAAATTTGGATTTTTTGCATTGAAGCTGATGGATCTAAATCCATACAAATCTATAAACTTTATTGTAAAAAAAGAAAAATAGTTCTTAAAGCGTTAAAACTTGCACTCTGTCCTGAGGGTTTCTTACCGCCTTGCAGAGATTGCTGAGCCAGCCAGAGAACCAGCGAAGTCTGGAGCAGAGCTCGAACCAGCATGATGGACGAGGGACTGTGCAAAAACCAGCAGCACTTAAAGAGAAGCAACAGATTTACAGAAAGACGGGTGCAAAACTGCAGCTTAAAGCACCACAGCCGCTTTTATATGCTTTTATACACTCCCACAGTCCTGCCCTCCGAACACACATATCGGTCTAAATGGGCAAAGCCAAAGGCCCATTTTGCTCCATTTCCTTTACTTGAGAATGTACACATTTGTGCGTGTGCGCAAACACACACACACACACACACAAGTTAGACAATGTATACATTGTCTAACTTGTGCCTTTAGATTTTTCCCACTTACCACCACCTATCTATGGCTGGTTTTCTGAGTGAAAATCAAATATTTTCTGACATAGTGTGTCTATAAAGGCGAGCAAAAAAAAAAAACTGTTTCTGACTGAAGGGGCAACACCCTGTCTGACTTTTCTGCTGTTTTTACTGTAAACTTGCACAAGGAGCCAAAGAGTCAGTGATCTCTCACACATTTGCACTAATAATGAAAAGCATGATGTAATCCAATGTGGTGCAATAAGGTTATTCTAAAAAGACAATCTTAGGAGTATAAGTCCTCAATATTGTCATGTTCTTTTTAATATCTGTGGTTTTATTGTTATTATCCTTGTTTTCTTCTTCTTCTTCTTCTTTTGTGAGGTTGGATATTGATTCTTGGATTTTCAGTACCCTTAGTTGTTATTTTGTTGTTTTTTTCAGTGGTCCCCTCTGTGTGGGTCTCTCTCTATTCAAGTTTGTGCCATGTCCTTCTTTAAGCTTACTTTATGTTTTATTTTGATGCCTAAATCCTCACACAATTTTTGACTGTTTTATTTCCCTTATTTGTTCTTTTGCCACCTTCTTTGGCGTCTGATTAAGTTCACCGATTCTTTGTTACTCTTCCCTTCTTAGTTTGTGTCTTGCATGCCTCTTATTTTCTCCTGCTGGCTCTCTGCATTTCTGAATTTTTCCTATTTGCCCTTTTGAGATGTTTTTCCTGCCGCCATGGCCTGAAAATTAAACCTGTTTTTGTTTTGGTTTTTTGTCTGTTTGCTTTTCTTTTGTGTGTGTGTGTGTGTGTGTGTGTGTGTGTGTGTGTGTGTGTGTGTGTGTGTGTGTGTGTGTGTGTGTGTGTGTGTGTGTGTAATATATGCAAATATATAGGGCATTATATGCCAAGCCAGGCTGTGCACAGCAGAGCGGACAGAATTTGTTTTACTGCGTTTCCCTGAACACATACGCTGTCCTGTTTTCTTTATTGACATGCTTCCATATTTTCTCATCTTTGCTTCCATTTCTTTGTCTTCCTTCCTTCTCATTTTGTTTTGTTTTGTTAATGTGGTTCTTTGTGCATCTGAGGTGTTTTTGTTTCCTTTGATTTCCCTCCTTTGTGACTGCCTATTCCCGTGTCCATTCTGTGTATGGTCTTCTCCTTCTGTCAGTCCACCTGTGTACTTCGCATTTGTTCTGCTGTTGTTTCTTTTCTTTGTTCATCTCCGGTTTTACCATATAAAGGCTCACCCTTCTTTTTTAACCTGCCTCTTTGTCCTTCATTTGGATCCTCTCTGCCAATTGCAGGATACCGAGGCTGTAGTCTATTGGCCTGAGGAGGTGGGATGCTTCATAATCTCACTATCTCTGATTCTGCACCTTCTCCACCACTCTCTTGGGCTCTAAGGTCCAGGAAACAGGCTCCCAAAACCAGCTGGTGATGCCTTTTTGTTTGGATGCTTTTCAAAACACCTCAGAAGAAGGCCAGTGAAACACATAAAACAGTGTTTTCACCATAATGACTTTTCACCATAATGTGTGAGGAACAGCTATGAAAAAAAGCTGATAGCTTACACACGCGACCATTCAGATGTAGTTTGTGCCTGAAATGAAATACAGCACAGTTGTTCTGGAAAACATTTATATATGAAAGTGAAGATTTCCAGATAATTATGACACATCTGAAGTCATTCCTTTTCCACACAAACGCAGCTGGGCCAAATACTGTCGAACAGTGTGTCAGTTATTATAGAACAAATACTGCACCTCCTAATAAAAAGAGGGAAAAAGGAGCACACACGCAGAATCTGTTCCTCTAGTTTAAATATCCTGGTTAAAAAAAGAAACTTGAAATTGCAGTGTTAACATATGACAACATTATTATATTTGTGTGCACACTGTACTGCTGTAAATTAACCTCAATTAAAGTATAATTTTAAGTAGTCTTCTACAAAAGAGCATTGTAATCGCTTAAAACAGGCTGTCAGCTGCCATCGCTGGGACAACATAGACAGCAGCGTGTGCTGCTACAGTCTGTTGAGACTGTGCACAAGAAGCATTAACCCATGGCAATATCAACGCCAAGCTCGGGATCATATATAGTGTGTGAGGTCCCTTGCATGATGGCCTTTTTCTTTTTTAATGTAATGTTTAAGTTTATGTCTTAACCTCAGGCACGGCAGCACTCAATGCAAACATCTGACTGGACTGAAGAACCTCATGTGATGGTTTTGCTTTAAAAGATGCCACAGGAGGAAAACTGAAGTCACATGTGCAGACCACCACATCGTCTCCCCTGGTGGTACCGAGCATAAGACAATAACATAAGCCACGTCTGACTCATGACTCATTCATCCATGATTCACCTCCAAATATTTATCTGTCTACATAGTTGAGAGGTGCCTTTAAAACAATGCATTTATAAAGAGCATGAGTTTATCACAAGGAGAAGTCAAGGCTTTGAAAAGAAGAGCGAGTGGTGCAAAGTGCTTTGGCTCATTAACTGAGAGAAGAGTAATATAACTTCAGTTGGGAGAGACACATCTGGACGGCATTTTCAATGTGGTCTGTAAAACACTGTGCTCCCCAGTATATACATATAATGTCCCATGTGTTGTCCTCATGTGTTCTTAATGGACAAAAGAGGAGAAAGAAAATCTCTAAAGTAAGAGTGGCCTGTACAATTGGCTTTTTAATGGTTGCTACTTTGGTTGAGATTTGAATTCAGGACTCATTTTATTTTATTTGTCTTATCTTAATTATGGTCGATCAGCTGATATCCTATTACACACCCATTAGGCAAATCCCATACAGGGTCCATTACTTAAGTCACTTTAGCCTACTGACTTTTGCTGATGCCTCTACAAGCTGCTTTGCAACCCCCACCCTCCTCCGCCATAATCCTCTTTTACAGACTCTTTATGACTTGTGGGCGTCTTACAGTTTCTGCAAGTCTGCTACGATCCACTCTGGTCCAAGTGGTGTAACTTTCGTCATCTGACAATAAGAGCGAGGCTCCGTGCAGACATCCACAGAAACATTATATTACAAGGCAGCAACTACACATGCGCCCTTCAGGCGGACTTTAAAAAGACTTGTGTCTGTAGCTGCCCATGTCTGTGTCCACAACAGGAAATAATCTTCACTTTAATCAATGCCGTCTTTTGATGCCATAGATGCCTGCTCTGCCTGCAGATGAAAACAGCAATCTTCTATCACTATAAGACCCAAAGTTATAATTTTGGTCTCCATTTCACTATTTGCTGCAATTAAAATGCACGTATGACACATGTTCCCCAATAAAATGCAGTCACATAGCATTTAGGAAAGCAGTTGCTGTTCCAGTATTCTCCACTGCTCCATTTTCTCTATGAAACCAAACATGAGCACAGATTGGGACACAATGGAGCATGAGCACATGCAGTCAAAAACACCTGAACAAGATTAAAGTCACTTCTGACATTAAGTCTTTACAATTACAGCCAATTAGATACACAACTTGGTGGTTTTACGTGTAAATACAAACATACAATTATTTAACCTGGTTAATAAAGTCTGTATCAATCATCAGAAGGGTTGTCTACGTAGCGTGTACCCCTTAGCTGAATTTGATGTCTTTAACTGTTTCATGACTCATACTTGTGAAATGAACACCTTTGCCTTGGTGAAGTATATTTACTCTTCATAGACTTTAGCTATGGCAGTTTGGAACAGCACTGTTTATTGGAGGTTTTATGCTCTTCTTCATTCAGCTTGTGAAGCACTGTGGGCCACCTCCTTAATATTAGTGTTCAGCTCAATGTAGCATGAAGAGAAGAACACAAAGACCTACAGAATGACTGTGCTGGTGTCTCAGTTAAAAGTTTGGTCAGTGATTGTGGAGGGCCAAAACTGCCCATTGCATTCACAAAATGTATTCAATCAGTGAGTCTATGATGGAATACAGCTCCCACACTTTTTCAAAATAAGTGTTTGGGGACAGGAAGTTGTTAGGTATCAGGAAACTGACCTTAATCTAGCTCGGTTTCGGCACATTTCCACCAAAACTAGTTTGATGTTAAAGCCAAAAAAGCTGGAACTGGCTTACTGCCACAAACCTATTACGTCTAGATTTGGAGCCACTGTTGTCAGTGAGAGGGTAATCACAGGAAACATAACAATAGTTATTATTGTAAATTACTGCAAAATTTACTACATAATGCCATTTAATATTTAGTTGTCAAGGCTGTCAAAATGTGGCTGGTTCTCAAAAGGTAAAACTGACTACTAGCATCGACATTTCCACTTGTAGGTGAAATTAAAATGTACCTTGAGCAAGTCTTATATAGTAAAACCTGCATGGTTCATGCTGTAAGTGTGCATGTTATGTCCGACTGTAGGAAAACATCCACACAGCAGATAATAGACACACAAACTTTCCTTCCACTCACTCTGTCCACATGGGACCTGCTGATGTGATGGGTGTTGTATGGAAGTTTCCACTGTGAAGAAACACTGCTCACATCACTCTGAATCCCCTGCTGTCTCAGTCCTAGCGGGACAATATTGATGGTTAATTCTGGCTTCTCATGGTTTGCTCAAATGTCAGCATCCAGTCACTCTACAATCCTGTCTCAGTCATATTCATCCCATAAGAGAAAGGTTGCACTGTATTTCCCCTCAGCAGATTAGCTCATATTAGACCTCAGTTGTTGTACTTTGCACAGTATAAAGCAACCGTGTTAGGTGCTGATCAAAGTTATGATTAAAATAGGAAAACATAATAAAATTGTATGAATCTAAGAGGACTGCATTCCATATTCACTCTTGGAGTTTCACACACAAAAAACAAAGTCTTTGCTTGTATTTTTTCATTATCTAAAGGCCTACAAAGAAGAATTATGCAACCAGAAACTGGGACAATAATATTAAACTGTGGGTACACACTGAAAGCAAGTCGCCCATCCCCAAATCAGAACGCTCACATTTAAGCCTTCAGTTTTAATTAAATGCAAGACTGCTGAGAGTTGCATTGGGAGCGACAAGAATAGAAAGGATTAGGAATGAGTGCCAACTGTCCAGCCTGAGTTCAGGGATAAAGTAAGAGAGGTGCGACTGAGTAGGTATGAACATATGCAGAGAAGAGATACAGGATATACTGGGAGAAGGATGTTAAAGATGGAGCTACAAGGCAAGAGGAAAACAAACTACAGATGGGATGAGAGGGAGCGTGCAGGTGGTTGGACTGACAAAGAAAGATGCAAAGGACAGCAGGAGATGGAAACAGAAGAAGAAGAATACAGTGTCTTGTTAAAGGCGAGGCATCAATGAAAGATCTGCTGTTTTCAGACCGAACAAAGGATTTTACCTGGAGGAACTTTACTGACCCATTGTCAATATTTTTTATCCGATTTGCAATTTGCCAAAACACATTTTCTAGTAGTGGTGGTGAATAAAATAAAATAAAATAAAATATTACTGATTAAATCCAAAGCAAATCAATCAAAGCAAATCATGTCAGTGTTGTTTTTTCTTAATTAATCTTTTAAATTATTGTGAACTGTAAATGTATGTTTACTTGTTCAGTTGCTACCTAATGTTTGTTTCTTCTTTCATCCAAATAATTCAACAGCTGGTCTTTCTCCAGCAGTGTTTCCACACTTTCAGTTTCTTCTACAGTAGCAGAACCCTGAAGCTTAAGCTATCATTTGTCTTTATCAACATTTATTACCTGCTTTTATAACTCGGCACAGAGACACCCGCAGGTCAGAAAAAGGGATAGATCACCATTACATACAACTCCAGTGGTGAGCTGCATTCAACTTTGAATTATTTTGATTAACCTCAATGAAATGCTTGGGTGCATTTCTATCTCTCATTCCCTATTTTATTACTTCTATACTTTCAGCATAAAGATAATCAATAATCAAAGGTGAAAATTGCCAGTCCAAAATCATTTGTAAGCCTGATTTGGATTCTCTGCCTGCCTACCTGCGACTTCATGAGTTGGCCTGCTTAATGATACAAATGGTAGCCTTGAAGTTCTTAATTCAATAAAGAGCTTAGGTGTGAGTCGCTCTCATGTGAACGCAGGAGTCCTTAGAAAGAGACCCACAGCTTTGCAAGGGAAAGAGGAGACAGACTGGCGGGGGTTCTCTTCACTTCAGTCCAACATCACACACACTTATTGCATTGCATACAATCAACAGTTGGCTTTCTCTTGGCAGGAAATATCCACAGACTGAGCTGTGTGGGTGTTAAGGGATGTCGGGAAGGGTCAAAAACACCTGAATTTAGTTTGCATGGCTTTTTTTTATTTGCAGAATGGTTTCAAGGAGGTTTGAAACCATTTGTTGTGAAAATGCAAAACATGTATAAGTGGAATCCTACTGATTAACAAGAGGATTCAGTCAGCCAAACTATTACCTCTATGATGTTTACTCATATTTTTTTATTTACACATCCCTCTAAATGTTTGTCTTGTGCACTTTTAGTCTGCCGTGTTTCCACACACAGTACTGAAAAGCGCTTTTCCTCGGGCTCCTGCAGAAAACCTGTTGAATTGGTTCATTCTGCTGCAGCTGTTCTTTCTCCTGCAAACAGAAAAAGATGCTGTTTAATGCTGGAGAGACACTTGGCTAATTCTGACCATTAGTGCAGTTACGGCTAATGGCATTATTACTACTTTGAAGTTATCAACCTTATGATGGCAGTAGAGGAAAATATAAATGAATATGAGGAACATTACCAAAATCTGCCAAACTGTCATGCTCCCAGGGTTTTGTTTTGTTTTTGTGATACTATTGAGTGTTTTTGGTTCATGTTGGGATTTTAGCTCATTCTGGACCAGCTGAGAAACTGAGCTCTACATCTTTAGAGTCACTTCCATGGTTTTAAACCAGAAAAATACAGAACTGCAGAAAAATGTTTGTGAACACTTTGAGATTTTTTTTTAATAAAACCTATAAGTGGGTAAAAATAATTCAGTCAGAATAACACCTGACTTTTAGATTTCAAATATTATAAAATAGATTTATAATATTTATTGGTAGAAATTATTAATATTTCAGATCTGTGATGGGAAAAAATGTGCGACCCTCAAATTTGAAAGTGAAATAAAAAATACAGCTCAGTTACAAATTTGCATATTTGAGGAAGTGAACAATGACATGAGCAAATTACTTCTAACATCAGAAGAAGAGTTGTTGATGAGAAATGTTACAGAACCATCCCTAGAGAGTTTGAACTCCACAATCCACAATCAGACAGACTGTGTAATTCAGGATCATTGCTGTCCTCCTCAGGAGTGGTTGACCAACAATCATAGCGATGTATGTGAAGGCCCCTCTCACACGGGGAGTATTCTTCAAAAAGAATACTTTTCTCTGCACCTTGCTAAATATCATAGGGATAGCAACAATTAAGAAGGCAATCTGAACATGTTTGTGGATGGATGAGACCAACTAGAGGTCTTTGGTTTCAATGCATCCCAGAATAAGCCATATTTGAACCAGGGTGGTGTTAGTATCCTGGTTTGGGCCTGTTTTGTTATGCCGAGGCCAAGATGACTGCAACAGTAGACCCTTCTGGATCTATAAACTTCAATAATGCATACATTCTGTTTCTATTTGAATACCTCTTTACAGATATTTATTAAAGTGGAGTTTTGATAGGTCCATGGGTGATTTAAATAACATCTCTTGAGGTTGAAGGAACTGCAGTTTTGGCCTCTCGAGCTTCAGCACAGCTGCAGCACATGCAACCCTCTGTGTCTATCTGTGTGTGCAGTGAGATGGCGCCTAAACTCTGCCCAAAATAACACAAGTGCTAGACGTTCAGACAGGATGCTTGCATGTCTGGCTGACATCACTGCTGGCTCTCGCTGCTGTTTGCTCTGCAGCCTGAAGCCGTCCAAACAGAGACAACAAAGCTATTACTGAGTGTGAAATTAACACTCATGGAGGGGAGAATTCAAACTGGAGACACTACCTTTTTGTGGAGATATTTTTATTTAAAAAAAAAAATAAATAAATAAATAAAAGATAATTTTACCTGTCAAAGGTGTAAAACAGACTCAATTAACACCACTCAACATCCAAGCTGTTTGCAGGTAAATCAGCCAAAATCCAAACACATGACGAAGCTTCCAGCAGTCTAATAAACTCTAATGAAACTGATGAACTCTAAGCAGGAGGACGGAGCCTCCAGTGCTGAAACGAGACTGTATACCACCACTGAGCAACAGCACAGAAGACTTAAAGGAGTGTTTAAGGACAATTTGCTTTTTATAGCAGCACAACTCCATCTGGTGGACAGTCTATTCTTTTTCTCTGTACCATTGCTGCCAAGCATCTCACAGCAGAATAGGTGTTCTTTTTCATCAAATGTTTCTTAATTGTGGCCAAAGACCTTGATTTAAACTCCATCTGTCCATTCTGGCTTATCCAGATGTTGTTGTGATGACTAGAGAAGCTGACCTTTGTGATGAGGTCACAGGTTAAGGTTTTCTATTGATGACTCTCCCACGTGGACTCTGCGTAATCATCAGTGTGCCACCACTTGTGTGAGATCCTACGCCTGGCTTGCAGCATTATGGGCTTTTTGCTTTGCTTTTTTCTTTTTTCTTTTCAGCAAATGTGCAGTTTTATCTCAAAGTTCTCTTCATCATTAAGATCTTGTCTTGACTTCCACACCGCTTCCTTAACTGCATTTCTTAATGACATTTTGGACAGCGGAAATTACAAAGTGAAAGCATCTTAATATCTTTTTATAGCCTGCTTTTGAAGGCATTAATTAGCTTGATTAACAGATCCTCAATCAGAGGCTCAACTCAATGGTTGTTCAGTGTCACGGCAAGCTTTGAAGACTCAGAGGATTTATTAAGCTGTGGACGTTTCATCAGCAACTCCTAATGACAATTCTTGACCTTTAATACTTAAGTTCTGATGAACCAATTAAGACCTAACACATTAATGAAGGGTTTTACAAGTAGATTAGGGCCAAAATTAAACTCTATATGTATATGTATGTATATAAGATCTGGTTTGGGTACATTTGGATTTAGGATGACATTTGTGCTGTTTTCTCAGGTCTGCTTCTACAAAAAACGCACATCTGAGTCATTACATGTCAAAGGCAGCAATGTAATAACACCAAAAGAACAGAATTATATATGTGAACAAAATATCTTGCTCACCCTCTTACTTCTGCCTCTATGGATCTGGTGTTGAGAGCCTGTTCTTGTGCTGCCATGATCAGAGCCCCTGTGCTGTCTTTTAGGCTGGCATTTTCTAGCCACTGGTAGGATTTCTTGATGTCAGTCACTTCCTCTATCTGTCAGTGGTACATCCAATGCAGGTTTGGTCTTCCATGATAGTTCCTTCTCTTCTTGCTCTGTCTTCAGCTAAATGAGGCATTCTTGGAGCAGCTCACTTCTGGGGGGGCATCTTCTTGATGGATGCTCTGTTTTCTCTCCTGGACTCTGACACTCACTAATCCTCATCCTCCCCATTTCTTTTGCTCATAGAGCCTCAGGGTGCTGGACTTTGAGAGGCCTTCAATTTTATTCTTACATTTTATTTATATAGCACAAAACTCCAACAGTCAAAACGACCCCCTATGAGCAGCACTTGGTGACAGTGGGAAGGAAAAACTCCCTTTTAACAGGAAGAAACCTCCAGCAGAACCAGGCCCAGGGAGGGGCAGTCATCTGCTGCGACCAGTTAGCGGTGAGGGGAGGGAGACAGGACAAAAGACATGCTGCGGAAGAGAACCAGATTAATAATAACTAATGATTAAATGCAGAGTGGTGTATAAACACAAAGAGTGAAAATAGGTGCGTGAAGCAGAAATACTCAGTGCATTATGGGAACCCCCCAGCAGCCCAGGCCTATTGCAGCATAACTTAGGGATGGTTCACGGTCACCTAATCCAGCACTAACTATAAGTTTGATCAAAAAGGAAAGTTTTTAAGCCTAATCTTCCTAATCTTAAAGGCAGAGAAGGTGTCTGTCTCCTGAATCCAAAGTGGGAGCTGGTTCCACAGAACAGGGGCCTGAAAGCTGAAGGCTCTGCCTCTCTTTCTACTTTTAAATACCCTAGGAACCACAAGTAAGCCAGCAGTCTAAAAGCAAAGTACTCTATTGGGGTGATATGGTACTATGTGGTCTTTAAGATGTGTGGATATCTGTGGATCTGTGGACTGATGAGACAAAAGCTGAACTTTTTGGAAGGCTTGAGTCCCATTACATCTGATGTAAAACTAACACAGCATTTCATAAAAAGAACATCATACCAACAGTCAAACACGGTGGTGGTGGTAGTGTGATGGTTGGGGCTGCTTTGCTGCTTCAGGACATGGATGACTCGCTGTAATTGATGGAACCATGAATTCTGCTCTCTCTACCACAAAATCCTGAAGCAGAATGTCCGGCCATCAGTTCAAGCTCTGAAGCTCCAGCACGCTTGGGTTTTGTGTAACAGAGTTTAAAAAAAAAAAAAAAATCTATGTTATGAATTGCTTCAAAATTGATGTTTGTTGCATATGAATAGTTGGAACCACCTGGTGGATAAATAATGCAATTGCAAGGTTCCTCATCTCTGCACCAAATAGTAACTTTATTCACAAGTAGCCCTTTGTTAGCATGGCAAGCCAATACTAATTAGCTAGGTCAGGTGATTTCCAGCTTGCACCTGGATCTGTTTTATAGCAGTATGAGACTGTAATTGTTCTCATCTTTGTTAATAGACCTAAATGTTGCAGTTGCATAACACAGTTAATGAAGGTGCTGTGATTTTTTTTTTTTTTTACCAATTAGGCATTGTTAAATACAAGTTTTACTTGATGCTGCTTCACAAAAAACTTGCTATTCTAGTGCAGAGATTTATCAGGGTTTGTGTGGAAAGAAGGCTCATGTTGATTCTCATTGGCTCCATACTATTTACGGCCTGCTAAAATTTTAGAAATGCATGGTCAACAGTATCATGTGAAACCTAATGGTCTTAGTCCCTGAAATGCTGAGGTTTTTGCACAACAGCAATATTAGAAAATCTGCATTTTGTATTATCTTTGTCTAACGATCTGAAACATTTAACTGTGATAAATATGCAAAAAATTAAGAATTCAGGATGGAGGCAAATATTTTTTTCATAGCACTGTTATTAAATAGATGAATTCAAACTTGTGCACCCAATTCTTGTTTCTTAGAGCCATTAACGATGTGTGCTGTACAATCATTCCACCTTGGAAAAAGAACAGTTCAAAGAAATCATTAAAAGCTCAGAATTACCATGACATTCATGCCCATGATGAGTGTCTCTAAACTTCTGACCACAACTGTATTTCAGCTCAGTGTTCATCTAATCTCTATGGAGAATAAGGCTGTGAACTGACTGTAAATAAACTGCAGACTACTTTAAGCCTTTGATCCACAGATGAACCGGTGTCTCTCTGACTTTCACCGCTGTGCTCTGGCGGAAATTAAAAAATGAAAGTAAACACACTATTTATATCAAAACCCTGAGCCTTTTTAACACAGGTCAAGTGTCCTCTACTGCACCTCCTCCACATCCCCTCCGTCATATATATGAGCCCGCCTTTGCACTTGCCCAAATAGAAAAGTTTCTTGGCCCGGTGACAGACTGAAATGGGGAGGAGTCCGACGCAGAGTTCATTTTAGGACAGACTGAAGGACAAACAGGGAGGAAGGAGGACTGATTTAACATAAAAATAAGAGGACAAAACAGACTACTGAGCACTGTCTACCTGAGTAACAGTAAGTTTTTACCAGATTTTACTGTATTTTAACTGGACCAGGGCTGTCATAATTCTGGTCATACAGTAACAGTAGTAGGCCTTGCCTCAACCTGCTCTGTAGTTTGTTACTACTGGAGCACAAGAAGCATGTTTAAATAACCATGTAACTGTATGTTGTTTCCAGCTGATATTTGAATGCTTCTTTAATATTAAAATAGAGATTTTGCATATTTTTACTTCTTAAATTTCACAGAAAATTCAAATGATCAGCTTCAATGTGCTACTAGGTGCACTGGTGTGTGAAAGGTGCATTATTTATATCTGCAGTTGTTCTTGAACTCCTCTCGTTCCACCTGTGCAGATGTCTGCCGCCTTAGCCGCTCGTCGAGTGCTTGCTGCTGCGTCACATTCAAGCAAAGAAGGAGGAGGTCAGCGCGTCTTTTATAACTAAACACCATAATGGTTCAAAGCCTCCAAATTTCCAGCCCCTCCATGAAAGATTACAACGAGGGGACATTTACTTTTTAGTTGAATATTAACTGTAATGCCTGCAAAGCTGGCAGCCATCCTCTGGCAAATAAACAGGAACTGAGCAATAGTGAGGCAGCTCCTGTGATTTACTCCTGCGGTGCCTCATGCTTTAATAAGTGCTTAATTTGTGTATTTCTGTTGTTTTGGACAGCAAAGACCTGGAAGATGCTGACCATCGTTCTGGCTATTCCTGGCGTTGGTGTCTGCATGGCCAATGCCTACATGAAGGCTCGGGCGCACTCACATGAACAGCTAGAATTTGTGCCTTATCATCATCTGCGCATCCGCACCAAGGCAAGTCTCAGGTTCAAGTGTTAATTAACAGCCATCTACAACTATAAACACCTACTCTTTCAATGTCATTCTCCTAAAAACGTGTCACCTTCCAGAAATTTCCCTGGGGAGATGGAAACCACACTCTGTTCCACAACTCCCACACCAATCCTCTCCCCGAAGGCTACGAGAGCTCTCATCACTGAGCGGATCAGTCATATTTCTCAGCTCTGTCCTGCTGCATGCTTCAACCTCCAGTCTGCAGTCTACTTGGCTTAATTATAGCGGCCGAGGGGCCAAGCAGACGGCCAGGAATAAAACCACTTTGTGCTGTATAACCATGAGTGCTATTTCATTTTTTAAATTAGAGTACTGCTCAATTTAATCAATACTCAAAATAAGTGTGTATGTGTGTGTTGCTGAGATGAAAGCGTATTTACATCTCATTATTATAGGCCAATTATTTCAAGTGTGACTGCAGATGGCATTAAGTTTTTCCATGGTGACAGCTGAGGGTTGCCAAAGTCAGAAACATTAAAATCCAGCATATACAGGCTTTAAATATGAAAATATGACTGTTAATGATCTATATTTTCCTATTGTCAAACCATGAGAAGCATCAAATATCATATGTAAACCGCAAATTCCACTTTGTCACAAAGACGCATTGTTTTCCAAGAACTATCCAGACCACTGGACTGACATGTTGCTTCATACTTACTCGAGCCCACATCACATTACTGGCTGCCATTTCCCAAACTGAAAGCTTTTATGCAAGACCAGTTTTTAAAGATACAGCATGCAGGGTTTCTGCCAGCCTGGCCACAGCTGTTCATTTAGTAAATGTCTTGTTAGCCTAGCTGATCTGGTTAAGTGTTTTCTACAAATAAAAACCCTAAAGACATTGAAAAAGGAATTAAAAATCAGGCAAAAATGTTTTAAGAACACAGTTTTACCTATTCAGTAGATATAATAGAGTGGTCTAAGTCATTCATTAACTGATTTGGTCCTGATATAGATACACATTACTGTTTTCTCCTGGTTGAGGTGGGAAATAAACTCTAACCGTCCTCTCTCCTGCTGCTCTGTCTGTGCTACTGCATGACTGCACTCTAATGCATCTTTAAAATGGGTTTGAGCCTACAGCTGAAATATACCGAGTGACAAGCTGACTGATGGTTTGATCTTTTGACAATATAAAAAAGTATTGCCCATTTATACATTTTTTTATAATTCGGTATGTTTGCATGCCTGGATGGTGGATAATTTGACTATTAGACAGTACTTTATGAAAAAACATCAAATTTTCTAAAAGAAAACAGCACACATCCATGGAAGAGAAAGTAATGTATACATATATCTCTGGGAGAGCACCAAAGCTTTTTTAACCTTTACATGCAGCAAAGCCTGGTTCTTTTATCCCTTTTTAGGTCTTAAGTAGTAATAGATTATTTAGCTGCTTTTAGATGCAAAAACAGCTACTGGAAACATTATCAAATAGTTGTAGCTTATATCTAAAAATAAATTCAAAAATCCCTATTGCAGAGGCCTGGTAACCCAGAGGCTTTGCAATACTCTAGCAGTAACCCTGAAACAGGAATCCCCAAAGTCATCTGGAGAGCTTCAATTTAGGTTTTCCCTTTTTGGCATACACGCACACTCCCACAAGAAGAAACTGAAAGCAAGGTGATGCTGCTCCAATATATTCATTGGCATAAATTTATATGAGCCATTTGAAATGTATACACTGTTTATCTGCTATTCCATTTCATTTCCATGTACAAAATAAACAACTGGCTCTCAGACCAACTCTCATAATTCTAGCTACATGACATTTATCAAATGCACAATAGATATTTGCTGTAATGTTTCCCAAAAAAAAAAAAAAAAACAAAAAAAAAAAAAAAAAAAAAAAAAAAAAAAAAAAGAGTATCGTACCAGTAAATTATAGCAGATGTACATCATGCTGGGACGTGCTACATTTACATCCAAGCTAAACATAAATTTATTCTTCAAAATAATCCAAATAAATCAACATAAATCAGCAGGTCCTTCTACTAAGTGCTGGAGCAGCATGTTTTTCAGATAACCATGCTGCTGTGAATGGCACTATCCAGGTGCTTGCTAAAAACATGACACTGGAAACTCTAGAGGCTTAAAGTCCCACTGAGCCCCTTGAATTTATGTAATCAATCAGTATTTCCTTCCTTGCTCAGCTCAAAGCTACTGAGACCAGACTTAGCAGGTCCTGTTTCAGAGTCTCTGTACAGTGAGCTTCTCGGGCAACTCTGCGAAGGCAATCCCCGGCAATGGAGGAGGACAAGAAGGGCCGAGGACAGTCCTGACAGCCCAGCAGCAAGGACAGGCAAACCCGGCCCAGTGCTGGATAGCTGTAACACTGGGAAAACCAGTACACCTGGGGCAGTAGAGTAGCCAGAACACCACCTTCAGCAAATCTATCTGAGGAGGAGCGAGAGCCTTGAGCTGCTGATTTCAGAAGCTTTGCTGAACCTTTAATCAAGCTCTTTGGTCTTAATGTCATCTCTTCTGGACTGACTGATTTGTCCACTGTCTTCTTACTGTCTGTCTGTTGCGGGGTACTGTTTTGTTTCTTTGTTTTTTCAGTTTGCAACTCAAATCCTGTCAGCTCTAGCTCTGATGTTCGATTGGCCAGAGTTTCCTCAGCAGACTCGGGGCATTCGTGGTCCATTTTGGATGAATCCTTTTCAGCATTAGCCTCTGTAGAAGTCTGATGAGCAACTTTTGCAGAGCAGGACAGGAGAAATGACACACACAGGTCCTCTAAGTCTCTCTGTAGCTCACTCACCAAAAATCTGCAAGCTCCAATCATCATCTCACCTAACGGAGTTTTCTGGAAATCCAAGTTTTCTGCTGAGTGCTCTTCTGTCTCCTTTTCATAGAGACTCAGTCCATCCAGGACCAATTTGTCCAAAATCTGACACTGCCCTCTCCTCTTTCCTTCCTCCTTTGACCTCATTGCTTCTCCACCCTTAGTAAAGCGACATCCACACAGATAATGTAGCACTGGTAGTAACATACCGCTGCTGACATCTTTAATGTGGACAGTTTCTTTTGAATTGCCCTGAGCTTCTCCAAACCCACCTCTCAACAAAGCCCTGAAATACTCAGACCTGATGCCACCTGTGCCCTCAACCCCGGCTACAGCCTCCCTGCAGGCTGGGACCCGGGTCCCGTCATCCAGCAGTAAGAGCAAATCGAAGTTAGAGACGCTGTAAGGGCAGATGTCTGCTAGCCGAGGTTTTTTAGAGGGAGGGGGAGAAACTCTGCCAAAGTTGCTGACTGGCTGTGTTAAAACTGGAATTGTATGTTTTTTGTCAAACTCAGTTTTAATGGTACCTGTGAGAGCAGACAGGCATCCAATCAGGAGAGAGAAGTACAATGAGTGGAGCTGAGAGGTCAGACCTGAATGTGGTGAATTTAACAAGTCAGAAAGCAGTCTTTCACATTCAGTGGGGTGGTCTTCATCCGCATCATCATCGTCATCACAGCTGAGGGGCTGCAGGGCCAAGAGCAGCCCACCACTGTCCAGAAGAAGCTTCTTCAGCAGTGACTTGTTGCTGTTGGAGAAAAAGGTAAAGGTAAAAAAAAATTGGATCACACCTATATGTAGTGTTCATTAAAGTGAATCTATTCTGCATTTCCTTATTCTCTCATCTATACACACTATTAAAATTGTGGATGCTCAGAATAAACATCACATTTCAGTAGGGCTGTCACAGCCTTCTAAACTCCAAATATATGTTGTTTATTTCCAGCAAAATATAAACAAAACAAACAAAAGGGGAAAAACAATTAAAATTTAGATGTAAACAAAAGTTAACAATCTGATCTCACAAGTTCAAAAGTGGTCAAAAAATCATTTTAGAAAACCTTCCGTCGACTCACCGGACATTTGACAAACAAAAGACCTCCCCCACCACGCCTCCCGGTGTGTTCTTAATCCCTTAATTAATGGGAGGGTCTAAACTGAACTAAACCAAAGCAATCATAACAAATCCAAATACAGAATTAACTTAACTATAAATTAATGGATTGATAGAACATAAGATTTACCAAAATCCAGCATAAATGGCCACAACAAAGGCTGCAACGATTTCTCGCGTAACTCAAATAATTCGATTATAAAAAATCCTCGACACAAATTTGTTGCTTCATTTAAACTCTGCAGCGCTCAGGTGTCACAGTGTAACTGCGAGCGTTTCACCCACATTAGCAGCATTGAAGTTCTTTCATTTGGAAAAACGACCCTTTAACAGAGTGGATTATCGCCTCCTCGTGTGTCTGTGTGTTGTGTTGGGTGGGCTGAGAATTTCAGCTGATCCGGAACGGTTTGCTAGCAGGCGCCACTAGCAAAAAAATAAAACTTTACTGGGAAACAGCTGGAGGAGCCCTTCATCAACCACCTGATCAACAAGTGTAAGGAAAGAGAACTTTGTAGCTGCTCCATCCACCACTGTTTGTTTCACACAACAGTACGGAATTTAAAATATGCAGATGAACTGTCAATACCACAAAAGAATTTCTTATCCAATTACACGATTAATTGATGGAATTATCAATAGAACACTCACATTAATAGCTATCGATTACTAAAATAATCGATAGTTGCAGCCCTACATTTCAGTATGCTTTAAAAGTTTATTTTCGGGCTATTTTTTATTGCCATCTCGGTATGGTATTAGAATATCTGGCTGCCCCTAATATGGTCACACAGCTGACCAAGAGGACAGAAGCCCCACCCGCCTGCTCTTCAAGCCTTCTGTTCAGGAGGAGCAGCCAGTCTGAAAAAAATCTGGTTTAAAGGTAGAAGATTTAAAACAGCTCATTTCAGACAGAAGATGAATTGAAGGGACAGCAGCGAGGCCCGGAATCAGATAAATAAGGATTATTTTGAAGTGTGAAGCATGCAAAACTACTCTAATAGAACAAAGTAGAAGAAAGTAGAAATGAAGAAGAAAAAAGAAGAAGCGTGAAATTACTATATTAGTTCTACTTTAAAGTTAATCAGAGACTACTGTCATGACATTTCATATTTTTATATCAAGTGCCATGACTTATAAATGTACATATATAAGTACATTTGTCAGATACAGTATACACCCCTTACTCACCTGCTGATTAATGGCAGAGAGAGTGCACAGTTCATCTTATCTGAGTCGGAGCCTGACAGCATCACATGTGCAAGAACCCCAGAACCAAATCCAGACTCACATTGGACACGCAGGTTATTCAGAAGGGCCACACCTGCAAAGTTAGCACAGAATTACAAACTCTTTACTCTTATATGACAAAGAAAAGGATCCAATATTATATTTGATAAAACAACAGATAGTTCCTGAGACAAATTCTGACCACAAGAAGTGACAAATGCTAGTTGATTTCTCCATGTCAATGTAAAGTTCAAGGTTACCTGTTATGGGTTGCACTCGCTTTTTATTAACCACAGTACCCTTCCTTTATGTATAAATGATTCCAATACAGTAAAATAAGCAGATTTTAAATTTGGGGAAAGGACTAATGCTGCACCTATACTCTCAAATCATATTTAATTACTTAAGTGTACATTATTTAAAACGTGTATATGATTCCATTTATTTTAAGATAAGTCTTCATCTCACCAAGCTGTTTAACTTTAGCTTTCACTCTGTCCGTCTGCCTCTCCCCTCTCTCAAATTCTTCTTCTCTCTGGCAGAGATGGTGGCGAATGAGCGCTACAGAACCCGTTCGGACCAGCGCCTGCAAACAGTTCGGGTTGCAGCTCAGTCGGCAAAGCATACGGAAGCACCTGCTGCTGGGGTCCTGGTGCTGGGTAAGGTAGTAGAGCAAGCCAGACATGATGCCTGAGCTGACCAGAGCAGCACTTGGATCAGTGGAGTGGGAGAAACGTGACAGTAACAGCAGGATGGGAGATTCGGGCGTCCAGGGTTCAGGGTGGTAAGGGTGATGGAAAGCTGATGGGCGGGGCACAGATGGAGGGGTCTCAAGCGTGACCTTAGTCAAAGACGTTGCTGACTGAGCCCGTGGCCTCCGTCTCAGCGGTGACGAAAACTTTGATGGAGAGACAGGTGTTTGGCTTGTTTTAGTGGGAGAGGAGACAGTGGAGGAACTAGGCTGGGTTTGTAGTGTGAGTGTACTGGAACGAAGCAGATCAGTGACTTTCGATGAAGACGTAGAGGACACTGGCGAAGGCTGAGGTGCTTTTTTAGAAGCAGAAGAAACAGTGGGGTTGGGTGAAGAAGAGATTTTAAGACAAGAACTGGAATACAGGTTTGGGGAAGAGGCTTGAGGGGATGAAGATGGTGGAATTTGAAGACTTGCCCAGTCTCCATCAACACTAGAGGAATCCAGAAGGTCCCCCTCAGAAGATATCAAGCCCTCAGACACCAACCAGGACCTGGAGAGCAATGAAGATGCACATAAACAACATAGAACAGAAAAAAAATTGTACACTGGGAAAACTGAGTTTAAAAAGCATTTCCTTTTCCATACCTGAGACTTAAAAAGCTGGATGAACCCTGCTCCCTACCAGTCTCTTCCTTCTTGTGCCCCTCAGGAGGGGGAAAATCGAAGGAATCAAAACAGGAGGAAGGCAGGAGCTCAATGGGGGACGTGTTGGAGGAGAGGCTCACGTCCATCTTCTCGGCCGACAGCTCCTCTCCTCTAGTGAGCTCAACTAGTCGTGCAACAAGAAGAGGAACCAGCCCCAATTCCTGCAGCAGCTCCATGGCAGATTCATCAAAAACAAAGTCTACACAGGCCAGAATAGTTAGCCGGGAAAGTGGATGATTCTGATGAGCAGACAAAAAGCCAATCAGCACCTCCAGTCCACCGCTCTCTTTCACCTTGGCCCGGTTCACTGCCTCTTTGCAGCACAAGCACAGAGCCTTGAGGAAGACTGCTGACTTCATTGGGTCCCTTTTAACCTCCTCAGTGAACTTCTGGATGACCCCCAGTGACCCCACAAGAGGGCGTAGGCAGCCTTGGGAGCACAAGTTGGCTAATGTTTTCAATGCTAAATCTTCAAAAGGTTTACCAGACTCCCCCAATGCCATGACACCAAGCTGAGCAAGGACCCCAGAACGAGACACCTCCCTGGCACATTCAACACCACAGCCCCGGGTCAGCTCATGGAGGGTCCTGAGAGCTGCCCGCCTCAACTCCTGGGGATACTCTGGTGCAATAAGAGGGGCGAGGGTAGATAAGGTCCCTTGAGTGAGCAATGAAAGGCGGTTAGAGGGTGTATCAGAGAGGTAGAGAAGGGCTCGAGCAGCAGACTGCGCGCACTCAAGTTTGGGACTGGCATCTTTCGGTGGAGCAGCTGTGGGGGAGGACGGTGCAGATGAAACAGAAACGCAGAGGAGGAGAAGAGGAACACCACCTGAATGAAAATGAGAAAAAGATTAACGATCAGATGACAAATGAGGCAGATACACAGGTCAAATAACACTTTCCGCAAACATTCACATTAATGGAGCCAATCGCTTAGAACTTTTAATACAAGCTCCACAGTGCACACAAACAAGAAAACAAAACACAGCAAAATGACACTAAAGAAAACCTTCACGACAGGAGGCGGCCTTTGTGTCATCTTTAGATTTAGCAACCTAAATCTAAAGATGACTGTTCTTTTGCTTTGGAGAGATGAGGCTCAAAGAATCAGAAACTTCCTTTAACTCACTTCTTAAAACACTTTTTTATAGACTTGCTTTTACTACAAAAGCCTATCAGGAAGCATTAAAATGCATTTTAAATGCTGAGCTACAAATGGTGCTGTGACACACCGTAGTATGTCAGACCTACCGGCAGAGTGGATGAGCGCAGAGCTCTCTGGATCCATGGCCAGGTTCCCTAAAGCCCGGGCTGCTCGGTTCAGGACTGTCTCCACTGCCACATGTTTCTTCAGGATGTCCACTGAAAGAGGAAATTTTTTTTTTTGTACATAAAATTTGATAAAGATTACAGCAATTTCTAAAAGTATATCTGTATATAAAAGTATACTGTGCTAGCTTAAAGTTAAATCACCACTTACCAACAATATTTATTCCATCAAGCTTACGAACCTGAAATGGTAGGAAAGTGGAAGACATTTTAAATGTGAGTGGCTTTAATAAATAGACTCCTTTATTATTCTTTATCTCACCTCTATTCGTGTCTCCAGCTCAGTGCAGCAGTTGGCCAGGATGCTGAGTGCCAGATCCAGAGTTTTCCTCGAGCACTCTGGGTGTTTAATCAGGTCCAACAGGGGCCGGAGACCACCCTGACTCCTGAATCTGGCAATGCCAGCCTTGCCACCCTTGATGTGTTGCGTCCGGATAGCTACAAGGGCTCGCCACTGAGAGACTTTGAACCTCTTGTCGGTTTCTCTGCCGTAGCCTGAACCTGTCTGGCCCTGTCCCTGGCGTTCAGACCCCGATCCAGGTATGGAGATGTGAGCCAAGCACCAGGTCAAAGAAGACTCTGGTGACGGGTGTCCTTCCCTGGAGGGCGCTCTCGAGTTTTTTCTGTCACCATCCGCAGGTGATGCAGCCATGGTCGCTCTGACCGCGAGGCAACAGGTGTACTTATTGGAATTTTCTTTTCAGCTTAAACAAATATTATAGACACCGTGCGGCATCACTGGACGCTTCCAGTAAAACACTGAGAAATTAAATAACATGTCCTTTCCGCTTAAATATCAACTCCTGAGTTAATTAGTTGTATCTAAAGTTTCCACAAAAATTAAGAGTCTGGTGTGGTAAGAACTACAGATACCAGCATGAAAAAGAAAAGTGGTACCACCTGACACCGCACTCCCCGACGGGAGATGGAGTTCCAATGGCTTCGGTCCGCTCCCTTTAAAACAGGCCTACATCGTAAGAAGGCCAAGCAGAAGTTAATCGACCAAGTGGACGTGTATTTTCTCAGTGTAATATATTTTTTGTACACCAAATGGCAAATTAAATCTCTATTTTATCAATGTTTTGTTACCAGTGGCCGAATAATTTTTGGGAAACAAACTGCAATCGAGTGGGTTAGCCGCTAACGCCATCTTTAGCCAAACAACAAAACAGGGTCGACCGAGGGAGGGAGCAGGGAGTGAAGAGGTGGGTCGGTTACAAATACTCTGGGATGTGTAGTTCGAATTTGTTACCGCTCAGCTCCCGCTCGTGCAGGTCCTCCTTGTGAAAAACCACATCACCCGTGATAGCGATAAATCGCAGCTTACATTAAACGAGTCAAAGGGTTTAGGGATTGTAGTTCATACGGTTGTCCAGAATCCCAAAAAAGACCGGTCGAATCAAACATTACAAACTACAATTTCCAAGCTGCCGAGCGACGTTGTTATAGTCATCGTTTTTTTCGACGCGAAAGAGCGCATCGGTGCCTCTTGGAGGTTGTTAAATTCCGCGATAGACACACCGCTTGTAAATAAAAACAACTTTAACTGTAATGGTTGTGTTTTTAACAAGATGGAGGTAATCGAGACAATTGTGATACAAAACCCTGAAGTAGAAGGAAAGGAAACGGTCGTGTCCAGTGTGGATTCGGATAAAACAAAAACAGGTTAGTGCTCAGCAGGGGCGTTTCCAGGATTTTTTCTTGTATGGGATGGGATAGAAGGGAGGGGGACAAGTATGACAAGAACAACAACAAACATGTGGCATGGTTTTCAGTCTCGTGTGCAGCCCCGTGACCTGATATAAAGATGTATTACATTAAAAGAAGCTCTGCACAAAGTTTGTATTGAATAGCTGCTTTGCAAAGTGGCAAAATCAGCATTTACACCCTTTCACTGAAGGAAGTCACTTACCTAAGTAATCGTACAAACATACTTAAAGTACCTACAATAAAGATACTTAATGTAATGCTTAACACAGAATCATATGCATTATTTGATGTGCAATGTTGCAGCTGGATATTTTAATGGTTGGATTTGTTACATATAATACAGTAAAATATGTTAGCAGATTAATATCTTAAAATCAATAAAATAATAAGTAACTAAAGCTTTAGAATAATTGATATTAAAGAACAGTATATACATCCAAAATGTAGCGAAGTAGTGGAAAGTACCATAACACCGAAATACTGAATTATACTTGTACTCATCCAGTGGTGTTAGGCGTTTTCAGAATAACTGTACTCTAGTCCAATGGCCTGTCCAATAGTGGGGACCAATCATATCTCAAGTGGGGCCATCTCCCGCCCACCCCCCCCACCCCCCGGTACTTAGCCTGATAAGGTGTCATCCACTCAGATGATGCAGAGATTATCCTGTGAAGTCAAACACTTTGACTTCACAGGACAATATACAAGGTCATTTATAAGACATTATGTGGTAAATTAATTTAGGTGTTCATCTATACAGGCTGCGTCAAATCAAACAAAACAAAAAAGCAATATTAAACATATATCTGATGATCTGCCTTTGTTTTTCCATTCCTAGAATTTATCTGGACGGTGCAGGCTACATGGCATCTTGTCAATACCCGGCTTGAAATGGATCAGGCCTTTGACCAGCCAGTGTGCAAAAAAAAGAAACTCTGGGAAATGGTGGCAGAGAAGGTCAATGCCAAACTGAGGGAATCAGAGGTCACAGATGTCACTGTGAAGGCGTACGAATGTGATCTCAAGTGGAGAAACATGCTGGCCACATACAGAAAAAACACAGAGAGGGCCAAGAGGCTGGGAGTGGCCAGCATCCACTGGGAGTTCTTCAAGTCCATGCACGATGTCCTGGGTAAGAGCAGGGAGGAGATCGAAGCCCAGCGCAGGGCCAAGCTCAGTGGAACCAGAGTGGGCAGAGCCATAGCCAGCAAGAGGTTTACCCCTATCCTCCCTACACCTCCTGTGACAGCTGCTCCCTGCCCCTCCAGGCCTCCACAGGATGTCCTGCAGCTGTACATGGAGCTACAGGAGAGAAAGATGAACATGTGGGCGCAGCAGAAAGCACTGGAAGAGCGGAAAATAGAGGCCATCAATAACCTGGCCCAAGCCATCTCCAGCCTCGCTCAGAAGAACAGCGCACAGACACCAAAGGATGGACATTAAGCCTTCCAAGATACTGCATGTAGAGAACAGTTTGTTTTCAGTGTCTGATGTTTTTAGATTAGTTATGCTGTCACTTTTTTTACTGTTACAGTTTATAGAGTAGATTGGATTAGCAGGTGTAGCAGAAAGACAGAATTTGTATCTCCAAATAACAGGAGACATATGGTATGAGGACACGGACTCACTTTTAACACAGCAGGCAGATTACATTTCTCTTTCAACCTGTCTTCTTTTTCTTTTGGCGCTCCAAATGATGTAAGAATCTTTTATTTTTATACCAAAATAAAAAAGTTGGATGAAGTTGGAAAGCAAGAAACTGGCACACACCAATGAGCCATCCACCCCCACCTGTTTTATCAAACAACTGTATGTGAATAAACTAAAGCAACCAAGAACAGGCTAAATGCAGTCAAATACAATACAGATATCAGTAATGGTATTAATATAAACACTGGTATAAATGTTAATGTATTAATATGATACTCTTTTTTTATAACTCTGCTGTCTCTTTCATATTTTTTATGCTGAAAACTTCAGTTTTATGAGAATAGCAATTAGTAGTAGTGGTAACAATGCAGTGCAACGGTGCTAACCACTGCACAGTAGCAAAGTCACCTCATAGCAATAAGGTCTTGGTTATCTATTACCTTTTTATCACAGAGAACAGTACATAAAATACTCAGTCAACCCTGTGCATCTTCTTATTGGAACACATATGATAAAATTATTCTAATATAACAACTCACTCAAGCTAGAGGTGATATGTAGAGGAAAATCCTAAGACTGAAGCACCTGGTAGATGATGAGTGTGAGAGACTGCAAGGGCTCTAAATGATGAAAGAAGTGTGACAGCATTTTGTCATTATAATGTGAAGATGCCTTCATGACAACATGTTTCGTACTGTTGTGGTTTCTGAACTTTAAATTTTAGGGCTCTTTTTTTTTTTTAGGTCTTCATGGCCAAGGTATTTGAGGCCCCAGCTGCCTGATTTGAACATGAAAAAGAATTGTTATAATAAATTAACTTCTTTTTGGCAAGATGATTAAGAGAAAGCTTCTTTCAGCTGCTCCCCTTATTCACAAAGTTATCACCACAGCAGATGGATCCACATATTTGGGAGATTCTTACACTGAATGCTGCTCCTGATAACCTTCCCTCCGGGTTTTCTGTCTCCTCCCCAACCTTGAAGCACAGATCTTTTGTGTGCTAGGTAAATGTGTTAGCACTGCACTATGGAACCAGCAAAATGATTATGAATGAAAATAAAATAAGTTTGTGATGAATTAGTTCTGCGTAACATAAAGTTGCAATAATCTGAATTAATGAAAATTTATTTATCTTGTCACATTAAGACTGGCTGCTCCCTCCATGCCTGTTAGGTTTGTACTTTTGGGCTTCCCTTTGTAACATTGTTTTCAATGCATAGACCAGTGGATAAAAAAAAATATACATGTCCACCTTCACATCACCCAGTGGGTAATGAAGAGCTGGGTTAATGGGCTTAATGGGCTATACTTTGAATGCAACGTGATGTTTATCTTATCAACTGTGGTCTCATTTATGTCAAAAAAGAGGAAAAAGCCGGGCATGCACTATACCTCAGTTTTTTCAGCTAGACCCAGCCCTTAATAAAATACTAAATGCCCAGGATTGGACCATTGTTACATTCTCCAAACTTAGCAAGGCTGAAAACATTCAAAAAGCCAGGATCATGAGCACAAGTGAATAAGTTTATTAACAAATTGAAATGTTCATGGATTTCCAGGATTAAAGTTTTTAAACAGAAAATCTGTAATGGAGTCACGTCTGCGTACACCCTCATCATCCACCTCTACTTCTCCCTCTTGAGTTATGGATTCCTCCTTCTCTCCTTGAACCACCTGTCCTAGCTCCAGAAACACATTATGCAACACACAGGCGGTCAGCACAACAGCTCTGGCTCGGTCATAGTTTCCAATATCCAGATACCTGAGCCTTTGAAACCTGGCTCTAAGATTGGCAACAGCCTGATCTAGGATCTGAAAATGCTCCTCCAGTGTCTTGTTAAAGAGCTCCTCTCTTGGTCCAAGACTTCCTGTGTACGGGGTTAAAATCTGATCAGTGAGTGGGTAACCAGGTCTGGCTACAAGGCAGGAGCCAGGAGGCATGAGCTCAGGGTGCTGTTTAAGTTTGTCTCTCAGAGCCCTTCCTCTGTCCACATCTGATCCTTTACTGATTCTGCAGTGTAGGAACCGGCCTCTAATGTCACACACAAGCTCAAGGTTTAACCAAGAGTCAGGATGGGCCTCCATCTTCATTCTCTTCACCTCCGGTACTGTGCTCTCTACATCATGTTTCCCTATAGGCAGGCGGATAAGGATCCGGGTGTGTCCCAACACTCCCAGGACCTGAGGAACATCTTGTCCTCCTTCCTCTTTTCCTAGTAGACTGGACAAAGGGAAAAGTGCCTCTACAGCCTCTTTGCCTGAGAACAGAGAGAAAAATACCACCCCCATTACCATCAATGCTCTTTTCTGCACTCATTAATGATCCAACTAATTAACGCACCCACTGGCCATGTGATGTGCCTCTCCTCCAGCATGTTCATGCACTGGCAGAAAGAAAAGAAGATCCTGTGGATGTTTCCTTTCTCCAGCTGGAAGCGGCGAGACACAGTGCGGTAGCTGACTCGCTCGGACAGCAACGTGAGAGACAGGAGGACAGTGTGGGACATGGATAAGCGAGCCCGTCCAGCCATTCGTGTCCTGGATTTTGAGCTATGAAGCAGGTCTGAGATGTACTGGTAAAATACAGAGATACACAAAATACAAAATTATTTAACAGAAATTTACCCATTTTCTCTTTTTCCAGCTCCTGAGGATCTGATGCGTTTCTATTTGGATGTCAGTCAAATCTCGTAAATTTAAAAAATAGTATTTTCCACCTCTTATTGATGAGATGAGGTGAATCATCATCACCAGAATAAGCAGCAATGACAAATATATGAGGTGCAGCACGTGCAATGCAAACAACTGGTTTAAAATAGTTAATCTTTTTTTAATACTAATTTATAACTGTAAAATATTTCTTAGAGGACTACAGGAAAACTAAAGCCAGGTAATTACCTTAATTGCTGGACTGTCCACGGTATCAACCCACTCCTGGGACTCTACAGCCTCCTCTTCCCTCTCTTCCTCCTGCTCAGGTGGACTGGATGCTGTTGCTGTGTGTAAAACTTGGGGCCCCACCTGATTCTGCAGTAACTGTACGTAAATAGTAGTAGTAGTAGTAGTAGTAGTCGGAGGAGGAGGAGGCTGCTTTTCTAGTTTTGCCAGGAGCTGTGCCTCCAGGATCTCCTCCACCGCCTGGTCCAGCCTGTGCTCCAGCTCGCCCGCAGACAGAGGCTGCCACTCCCGCTCTACCATGTCCAACACGGCCCTGCCCGCCGATAAAACACATTCACAGGCGTCCATTTTTTTTTTTTTTTTTTAACCGTCGACAGATTAACAAGATGTTTTCAGGTAATATTAGCCCAACAGAGGTCACTAGTCCTTTCAAGGAGTCGCAAACCCGTGTGTTGTTAGCACGATGCTAATATAGCCGGCCGGCTGGCTAGCTAGCTAATGTTTGCTGCCTTCAGATACAGTCGGAACTTTGGCAGACTCAAGTAGAATACAGTGAGACGTTGAGGGACAGTGAGCGCACAACAGTTTTTATATGTAGTCATTAATTTTTTAAAAATTGTTTTGGCCCTTATTAAAAGTTTCCTCCTCCATAACAGCGGAGTGTGTGTGGTATTTAAAAAATTCTTGTATTTTGGAGCATTTTTAATTCAATGATCTAATATGATTGGCTGTGTGGTACAGATCATCCAAGTAGTTTGTTTCAGTTTTTGTGGGTTTATTAAGAAAACAAACATGGTAGCTGCTAAAACGCCAAAATAGTGGCTTCAAAATTCACAGTCTAAAACCAATACAGTAGCTGTAGCCAACTTTTATACCACTTGTTTACAGATAACTTAAAACTGTACAAAAACAACAGTACACAGAGGTGAAAAACAATTATTTTAATGTTAAACCAGTTACAAGTGCATCTTTGATTATCACATCCCACTGTTTAACAGCCTCAATTTTCAAATATGCTTTTAAATGTAACATTAAACAACTCCTTTTCCACACCCACCAGGCCATAATATTCTCTTCTTGTAATAACGGACACATTTTTTAAATTCATTTTTTTAATTAATAATAATAATAATAATAATATTTTTTTAATTATTATTTCTAGATCATGAGACCCAGTGTTATACCATAATGTGAAGTTTTGATGTGCAGAAGTGTTTATTTCTAATACATCTTTAAATTTTTGAAAATAATACACATTATGGTATTAACAGTGTAAAATACAGCACAAACTGCAGCTTGACATAAATGAGCAATGGTTCTGGGATAAATTAGTCAAAATAAGCAGCCAGGCACAACTCATAATTTCATCACAACATGTCACCTCCCCATTTCAAACTGCTAAGCAATTCGGGCCACCAATTTAGATCACAGGCTACAACCAATCACTGATGAGGAAAGATGAAGAAGTCCTCACCAACATTAGGAAGGTAAAGGTAAGGAATAATTACCACAAATGAAATCTTGATTGCTGAAGATATGTACTGAAGATCCGAACGAGTCATTCAGTCTCAGTAACTTCTGAGAGCAGCTGCAGTATGAGAACTGCAAATACAGCTCTTACAGGGTACCAAGAATTGTTCATCTGAATACCAGATCATCTGCCAAAAAGTGAGTTCTTTTTTATTTTAGCATAATATTATTCAAAAGTTCTTGAAACACAGAGAGTAACTTAGGTATTCACAAACTACGAGCTATTGCAGCAACACATCCAGGCCAACGACCAAAAAAATAAACATAGTCAAAAAAAAAAAAAAGTTAATCCTAGTAATAGTTGAATAAAGAAACACACAAACATAAAAAAATGTGTCAACCCCCACTCTGAAGCCAGCAAATCAAAGAACACAAGTAAGGCAGTCAGCCTTACTCCAAATAAACTAGAATCCATTAAATACGAGGTACAATTATTCATGTTCAGCCTCTACCGATCCCATGGATGACTGACAGTGTCGTGACAAGTCCGTCAGGTATCTCAGTGGGGCCTTTTGTGAAATTATCAATTTATCTAGCATGCGCTCACCGATTTCAGAACAAATGAACCATTTTGAAGCACCCTCACATTTACACCAAGGGGAATCCGCTTTTGAAAATGTTTACGCCCAGCTGAAGATCGGTCGTCGGCAAGATAAAACTTCCCCCGCTGAGGGATCACTTCCCAAAAATTCAACCCCTCCCTTCGACCCCCTGTATGTCCCTCTCATTTCCCTGCCCCGAGCTCACTGTACAGCCTGCTCGTTGGCTGTGCTGCCTGAATCCTGGGGCTTCATGACATCAGGGAGCTCCGGGGGAGTGGAGAAGGGCTCAATCCTCAGCTGTTCAAATGAATCATCTGGGACAGAAAGTTAAAAGAAAAAAAAAACAAAAAAAAACAAAGCAAGACAAAAGAGATATTAGATTTTGGAAAGAGGTCAGAGTGACATGAAAAGAGATCCCACAAGACCCAAAGAAGTTTACACATTTGTATCCAGTGGGACCTGAATTTGAAAACTACTGTTTTTCAAATACCAAAAAGATAAACCGCATTGTTTTGGACAGACTCTCAAACCAAATGTTGAACACTGGATAACACAAGTGATTTTGCTTCTTCCACTGGAAAAAAAAAAAACTCAAGATATACTGAAGGACAAAGAAAACCTATTTGAAAAGTTCTGGGAACCTTTTCTCATACCTGTCAACATGCATGTCTTCCCCATTTTTCTCTCATATTATAAAAAAATTTCCTGGGCAGTCTCATAATTTTGCTGTTTCTCTCAGGAAACTCGCATAACCTGCTCAACCCTCAAACTTTACCATGAAAAACTGGAATTAACCGGTCACTAAGTTTTGAATCTTCATCTAACTTTGCTCAAGTTGTCAGAATTTCTATGGCATGCACACACAGTCCACACTCTAAACATAATTTCAACCCATCTGTCAGCACAACCAGGAAACCCGATACAAAGGATGTGCTTCGCTCATCTCTGCACAGACACTGCAGCTGAATTCTGAATGAATTTGCTGTCATCTTGTTTTGTTTTTTATCATTTCGGCTCTCTTTGCTGCAAAGACACAGTAAAAACACAAAAAATAAATAATGTTGAGTTCAGCCATTTGCATAACTATTCAGATGTGTATGGCATGGAGTTGCTAGGTTGGACAGATATTAAATGAGTCAAGTTTCCTGAGTTAATAACGCTTAACTGAAACCCTGTAGAAATACAAACAATGCAGCTTTCCAATTGCAGACAGCAAGTTGCAACCATTTTCTTCCAAATGATCAGACTTGGAAGAGGTTGTAGCCCGTGTATGGTTTGAAAGAGGATGACATACTACAAACATTTACAATTTAGGCAGCATACTGTCACTAAAATCAATTCAAACCACTGCTCTCCCACTGGTTATGGCAGGAACCTTGTCCTATTTAACTTTATTTGGGAAAGTATAACAGTGAAGTAATTAAATCAAAATGACTTCACACGAGTGGGCTGATGAATATGCTACAACAAAATCACAAACTCAGATTTTGACATCTAAATGTTGGCAGTTATGTTTTCTGAATTTTTATGCATCAAAGCAGCAAGTTGCTTAATGTAAACCATGCAGAATTTATTGTGATATCTTCTGAAATGACACAGGATTCTGTTTTTGAGTTAGTGAACTGCCATATTTTGATCAACAGAACCATATTTTGTTTTTTTAGTGTTTTGTTTTCTGTTAAACAAAAATTGAAAACTTATAGAAAACATGCAAATAAAAAAGGAAACAAAATCAAAAACTAAACCCGAGGCGAATTACTCACCACTCAGACGAAAAGCTAATCCCACCGTGGCCGGGGCCTGAGGCCGGGCTGTCTGATTTGTAAAGCCGCAATTTCCAAGAGTCTGACTGTCATTAAGCAGCACGTCATCCTGAAGAAGAAAAGGCCACAAGAAACACAGAGATTCAGAGATTCATGGGATCAAGATGCCAGGAAAGAAAAAAATGGTGTGGTCTCATTGTGATGTGAAGAGTGCTTGTACTGAACTAAAAGCCACAAAGAAAAAATAAAAAAGCCCAATGATGATTTCAGACAAAAAACTTAAGCAAAGCGAAGCTTCCCTACAAGCTGAAAGAAAAATATTTAAACCTTGCAAAAGGCTTTGCTTGGTGTGTTTTTTTTAATGAAAGCTGAGATTCTCCTGACACACTGACAATCAGAAATGGAGGGCAAGCTTCTTGTTGCTCACACTGACTCAACTTCACTTTTATATTGTGAGAAAATGAGAAATGAGAGCGCTTGGAGAAAAGTGAGTGAAATTAGGACTTCCTCCTAAGTTTTGAAAACATGTTAGTGTAACCTGATTTCAGCTATAAGCTGTACTTCTGCTCCTGTCCTTTTAGACCTAACTATCTGAGGGCAGACTGCAAGTAACATAAGCCAAAACTTTGCTTCATGTTTGATGACAACAGCTTTAGGTGTCAAGTGAATTAAAAGTGGGTATTATAGCTGCAGAGAGATTATTTAACCTTATAAAGCCTCTGATCTTCAGGTGCCCTCTTTAAAATACCCTCCACAATGCGCTTCAGTTCGTAGACTGTGGTGGATTCTTTGGCATCTGTGAAGATGGTCGTCTTGTGACGTCGGATCATTAGGAACACATCCTAAAGTGGGATGAAGTGTGGAGGAAAGAGAGGAAATGAAACACTCACGGATTAAGGTCTTACATCAGCACAAATTTTTACTGCTGACCTCTCAAACATGCTGTAACCCTAATTCACACACAGAAACACATTTCCTGTCTTATTAAGGAATTATGTTCAATTCTGTTTTCTGAGCATTCATGTCAGTTACTTCTTGTCTCTGTAGATCCTACAGAAAGTGTCAAATGCCATCACCAGATAGATTTATCATGTAGGCAAAAGCAGGGAGACATATCTGTCCAACATAACAGATATGTAACCTCAGTCTTATCACACCGTGTACAGGCATCATTAATAAACGTACAGATGCAGAGGTAACACTGCTGGTTAAAGTTTGAGAAAAATCAGACTGGAGGTAGATGGGCGTTTATGAACTGAAACAGTCTCTGCTAACCAGGTTATTCTGTGTGGGAACATTTTAGTAACTTTATGAGTCACTTCTCCACACCTCACGGTTTAAAGAGCCACAACGACACTTTGGTTAGCTAAGGCAGTTTTAGCCAAAGCTTTAACCATCTGTTAGCGCCAGCTATAGCGGCTTCCTACATATACTGGCTTTACAAACTTGAACTCTTAAGTAGACACTTTGTCTTTAAACTCCTCTAATTTCTAAAACAAACTCCCCTGACTCTAACCAACCATTTTAATCTAAGTTCTGGCACACATGACAGCGTTAGCTGACAACTTCAGCTAGTTAGCATCTACGCGGCTAGCTGGCTATATGATCGAAAACTAATTTGGATGATTTATTTCGAGCCACAGTCCTGTCTCTAACCTTTGATCTGACCCCACTGTGCTTAACTTGCAATCAATTTGGTGACTATAAAAGCAACGAGCGACCGTGAGCTGCTGTCTTCACCAACGTAGGAGAAGCTAGCCAATGCTAGTACAGTTTAGCTAAACAAAGACACTCTCCCTGGAGCGGCCGCTTTGTGACCAGCTTATCTCAGATGCTCAAATCAGACATTTTACCGCTCAGGGGAAGGTTTGCCAGCTAACCAAGAGTAGGGTTTGGGTAGTCAACAAACCACTATATTCTGAGCTGTATGTGTTTTCATCACTCACCATTTCTTGCGGTTGGCTGCACACAGTAAGGGGGGAGAAAAACTGCACCGCACAGCGACAACTGTGAGCTCAGAGCCGCATCAGGCAGCCACAGCTTTAGCTCCACCATCCACCAGCTGAGGGCACCGCACAGCGCCCTCACCGCGAAAATAGACATGTGACGCTTTCATTCTGAATTCTCAAAGTTAATCAGATGTCCCGTTTTGTGTACGGCTGCACCACATTTTTATCCCACATCGGGACAGCTTTACAAAAGTCAACACATGAGTCGTAGCATGAACACTGAAACCCACAGATCAGGGATGTCAGACTCATTTACACCATAGGCCACATACAGCCCACTTGGTCCAGTGAAACTCCCCTTTGTGTCAGGGTAAAGACAATTAACCACACATATGATCCGAAATATATTGATAAAAATAAAAAGAAGTGCAATTTCAAAAATAAAAGTCATGTTGTTGGAGCAAATGAAAGAAATCTGTCAGCAGGACTCTTTGGGCTTAAACTGTAAGAAATAATTGTGTATAGCCCAAGTTCTGGTGCTTCACTGCCCAGACTGTCCTGTAATTATAAAACGTCACAATTTTTTTAATTCACAGAAAATGTCCTATTGTTAAAAAAATAAAATTCTAACTTTTGTCATTTATCTATTACTTAATTATTTGGTGTGGAATGAATGGCCATGGGTGAGGTTTTAATCAGTGTAAAAAGCTGTAAAACTTATGAAAATAATTAAAAGTCTAAAATTTATGCCCCCCTTCACGTCCAGTGGGCCAGACTGGAGTCTTTGTCAGGTGGATTCTGGTCCCCAGACCTTATGTTTGAGTCAATATAATTAGAAAGACTATCCCATTAGATCATTAAAAAAAAGTTACGCTTCCATCTATGCTTATAGAAGTTGGGAAGATTGTGTTGAAATATAATGTTGATTGTAAAAACTGTAAAGATTGTTTGTGTGTCTCTATGAAGTTAAATAAAATTTAAGCCCATCTCCAGCCTAATGTGTCACACACAACAGTTTGCTCCTTTAGTTTGTTGGTAGGTCAAGGAAAAAGGACAATTTTTTTTTTCTGATCTCACAAGAAGCTTCCTCCTATTGAACTCAGCACTAGTGAGTTTTGTAATTTCCACGTTTTAAACCATCTTCATCATGCCTCCTTCCTTTCAGAGACAGACGATGGTGAGTAGGATGATTTGGTTTTCCGTCTTGACATTTACGACAGTCGGCAGTGTCTAAAAAAAAGTGACACAGAAAACAAACACTTCTCTTTACTGTAAAATAAGAATAGCAGAAGTGTTTATTCAGGAAGTGAGCTGTAGGCTCATCAACTGATTGGTGAAAGTTGTGTGAAATTCAGCTGTTTATTATTACAAAAAGGATTTTTTTTCTTTAACTTTGTTTTGCATAAGTTAAAATTGCCTGTTCAGATATAAAACACGATCCTTCTGTTGCACAAGCATTACCAACTGCATTTGCTGAATTCTGACACACTCTAAACTGACTGAAATACATTTTTGATCATTTTAAAAGAATGGTCATTAAACATGGGTTGGAACAGTGGTTAGCACAGTTGCTCTCCTTGTGTCTACGTGGGTTCTCGGAGTACTCCAGCATCCTCCCACAGTCCAAAGATGTGTGTGGGGTTAGGTTAATTGTGATTCTAAATTGGCCGTAGATGTGATTGTGAGCGCAAATGGTTGTCTGTCTCTGTGTTAGCCCAGCGGTAGACTGGCAATCAGGGTGTACCCTGCCTCTCACCCTACGGCAGCTGAATTAAGCTGCCCCTCCCCACCAACTTGACTAAGCAGAAGAAGATGGATGGTCATTAAACAAAACTATATTCTTGCATACTACTGGTTGAAGGAATTTTTATTTAAATAAAGTTTATTAGCATCTTTTACCTTTTATAAACATAAAACATCAACAAACAATCAGACAGCAGCCTTAATCTTACCAGTGCAGGTGGCTGAACTGTTCGGAGTAACTAATAATAATGATGATGATAATAATGCTGTATCGATCAGTCTCTCATGGCTCAGAAAACTAGCTTGCCTTCCTCACCTGTATTCAGCTTGTTCCAGTCTTCACACTGCAGACATTCGTCTATATATTTTAAGCAAGACACTTAGATTGTTGTAGTACTACATCAAAAATTGAATCAAAATACTACACTCAAAAATACTTGGGAATGAAAAAAACTGAAGAATTTCAGTGTGTGTCACTGGCACAGTGAAAAATGCTGCAGAAATTTACAGTTTCGTCAGTGAATCCTGTTCACGCAGCTCAGTCATCCTGGTCAAACCATCAGGATTTCCACAAAAAGGAATACCTCCAAGGCTGAAAACATTCTTTTTCCCTGCTTTGCTGCTAAAACTGAGTCCAGTTCAGTTTCCAGTAACCTGAAAATAAAACCGAGACAAGGTGAATATCACCGTTAAGGAAAATCTTAAAAGTTCAAAAACAGGTAGCCAGCATATAGCTATTAAAACTGCTATAAAACACTGGCTTTTTTTTTGGCTCTTTAAAGAAGTTTTAATGCTGGAATCATATCAAGTCTATTAACTGATTTCTGTCACCTGTTAAAACACCATTGCAATAAACTAACAGAAAGGAATTAAAAGCATGAATAACAGTCATAATAACAGTAATGGATCATATCTCATTGATTAATGAGTCACACATTCACACAGTAAATTACAGAATGTCATATTACAGTATGACACATAATTGTAAATAAAACTCACCTAAATTCACCAAATGAACTTCTATCTAACCACAAAAGTGCTCTCTCGGATCTTGGAAAATGGATACTGTGGAACAAAGAGGTTAAAAAAAGATACAAGAAGTAATTTTACTGGATCTGTAAAGTAAAGGTTTATTAAAACTCAACTGCTCAAAATCTACACTTACATCCAGTTCTCTGGGGAATTTTACAGGCTCTACTCCCTTACAGCAGAGCACTGAGAAAGGCCTCTCCTTGGTCTTTGAATGCTCTTTGAAGCACAGACTGAAAACTTTGGCAGGCAGGTAAACATCCCAGTCAGCTGCATGCTCCTCAATTAGCTCGCTCACCATCCTGTTTAATTAGAGATATTATAGCAATGAGATGTTACTATGACGATGTATGATGATCCAAATATTATCAAGGCATGCACTGATTGTTTGCAATAGCAATATGGCCAATAGCTGATACTGATATATTTTTCTTTTTATTGTATTTTTGTTATTTATTCCCTTTTTTCTTATAGGGAAACAAAGAAATCTTTATGTGTCTCTATAAAAGCCAACTGTTTAAAATCTTTCAGATCTTCTTTACATTATCTTTGAACATTTCATCAGCAGAAAATTGTTGTGATACAAAAGATAAATATCAGCCACTGACACAAATATCAGTGTCAGCGTCATTTATTAGGATATAACTTAAATGTTTCCTTCCTTTGTGTTGGCTACGATTTTTCATCTGCACTAGCTAATGAACGATAAACATATTTTGGTAAAATCTGTTATAACTGGAAAAAGGCCAACACAAGCAGGACTACAGGTATGAAACACAGACATCTCAAATCATACCAGAGCATGACAAGGTAGTGGCAAGACCTGCCACTCTGCGTCTAGGTACAGACCTGTCAATCAGCTGCGGTGTGACCATATCTACAGTCCCCGTCTGCTGATGATAGACCACAAGAGCAACAGCAACCTTCAGCTGATCTTTCAGTTCTCGGTTGATCTGTCATTGGGAAGACATTTACACAGTATATCGATGTGAGAAACGGGACGGACACAAGGACACAATCTTGCACGTGATTATTTTTGCATTTAAAAAAATGTTTTGCTTTAAAAAAAAATATATGATTTTAATATGGCACGTAGATAGAATGAAAGGCTTTAGTTTTTAGACTACTCGATTAATTGATAGAAAAATCGATAGACTACTCGATTACTAAAAACACTGATAGCTGCAGCCCTAACTAGCTGTTACAGGAGGAAATTTGCAGGTTTCAAATGTAAATGTATTCATGTGACCACTGCAAGGCAAGACTGCTTCATATTTGGTGTGAACAAACCACAACAGTGTATATGTGAAAGAAAATAACCTTTTCTTTCCCAAACTTTTGAATATCATGATTGTCGAGTTGACTTTTTAAAGGTCAAAAAGACTTTTTAAACTGCCTTCAGAAAGAGATTTCAGCTCACTTGAAATATTGCGTTTTTTGGTTTTCGGGCACTTCACTTAATGTCAGATTTATTAGAGATTTAAATAAAACATGAATTTCTCAACTGTAACTTCACATTTGATGTTAATATGAAATTTTGTGAAACAGTCCAAGCAGGTTAATCAATGATGCACTCACTTTGTGGACTATGTCAAGAGGCAGTCTGGAGAGGATTCTCAGTGGATATCCGAAGTGGGAAATGATGTCCACGATGTTCTCCGCCACATCTGAAGGAAGGCACGCCGTCATCGGCACAGCTTCCACCCATTTGGAGTAGTAGTCCGTCACGGTCAAAATGTATTTGTGTCCGTTTACTGTTTGGGGCAACGGTCCTCGGACATCAAGAGCAAGCCACTGCCATGGCTCCTTGACCTGCAGTCAGGACATTACATCAGGCAGAATTACAAAGCTGTCTGTAAACCTGGTTTCGATTTCACGTGGAGTAACACGTGCAGGTACTGACGTTACAACAGACCTACCTCTATAATGTTCTCACTGTCTTTGTGCTCAGTCTGTGAAAATTATAGAAGGGGAGGTGAATTAAGTGCTTCACAATATAAAAAAAACAAAACATTATAGATTAAAGGGGTGAAACAATTCTGAAGTAGAGACAGCAAATTGTGACACAAACGTGCACAACGTCCTGTGCCATGATACCAGTGTGGCGCTGCCTGGTTAAAGAATGCTAGTCTGGTGAAAGCTGTTTAGTGGGTGAACTGGAAATACATCTGAATAACAGTTTATTTTTTGTTCATGATCCAATCAAGTGGCCAGGAAAAAGAATTTCTGTTTTTTGTTTTCATTCCCTCTAAACAAAAACTCAAGTGTGGTTTTGGAAAATTATTACACCCCTTACAGGCTGAATATATTATATATGGCTCAATATACTTACACTGATATTGTTATCTGGAGCCCAGTGAATACTCTGTTGATGCACATGGAAACACACAAACACTGATGAAGATAAACAACAAGATAATCTAACACGCTACAAATGCCACGAGTTGAGCTAAACATAAACACTAAGTTATCACATTGATTAGTACCATTTACCTGTGGAACGCAGTAATCTCCATGAAAGAAGTGTGGAAATGAATCAATCTTCATCAGTGCTTCATCAATTATAATCCTCCACTTACCTGACTTTTTGGGATCTCTGATCATTAAAACAGAAAAAGTTAAAAGATTAACAACAACAATCCAAAGGTCTACAGAAATTATTTTTTTTAAAAAGGACATTTTCTCCAAGCTTCAGATACTGACAATCACACAAATGAGTGAAAGGATTAAACCCTCTTACAGTTTTCAATACACATTATTGTGTGTAATAAATATAACAATGTTTAGATTGTAGGTCAGACAAAAAAAAAACACAATGATGATGACAGTTTGAAGTTGAGAGAAGGCAGCATTTATACTGTTTTACAGATGTCCCAGTAAATTATCACTTTGAAGCGTCTTTAGTGCTTGAATTGCATATACAATCTATTTCCAAGAGAAAGCCTCTGATTAACCGGAAAGTCCTGAAGAACCTTTGATTAGGTCGGAAAACTGGTTGGACATTTAGCAAGCTGTAATTACTTTGATTGTGGACAGAACTCTTGTTCTGGTGAAATAAAACCACCTTGTGTCCATTCGCCCTTTTTAATCCTACATTTTCCTTCTAAAACTTCTAACTCTAAAATAAAATAAAACCAAGCTTGAAAGTAGGAAGAAGGCTATGTGTTAAGAAGAAGAAGAAGAGTTCAGCTTTCTGGTCCTAGAAGAAGCAATATGGATTTCTTTCTCAAACTATCCTGTCACTATAAACATAAATTGGCACAATGGATTATATTTAATTCAATCTGTGACCCCTGGAAACTGTTTATCGTCACCTCATTATAAAGTATGTAAAAAGACATGATAAGACATTTAGGGCCCCATCAGACCCTGATTTCCAACAAAATTTAAGGAGGGAATGTTAAAAGCTCAGCAAATATGCAACGAGAAATTTGCAGATTCAGTGAGTTAAGGAACAATGAGAACAGGAGGAGGAAGTTGGTTCTGACTCTGAAGCAGTTTCAGAGCAAAATACAGAAGGAAAAACTTTAATGCTGCTAATATTGACCAGCATCTGAATTTTGAATCTCACATCTCTAAGATCATCCAGTCTTGTTTCCTTCATTTAAGAAACACTGCAAAATTAAACCTTTAATGACACCCAATTATGCAGAACTTTAAGCACACACTTTAATTTTCTACCATCTCCGTTATTCTAACTCACTTTTTACTTACATCACTCGGGCCTCCCCAGCCTCTCTTCAGTCAGTCCAGAACACAGCAGCATTCCTGCTGCCCTTCACTGGCTTCCAGACAAATTCAGAACTCTTTTTAAGATTTTATTAATAACACATAAAGCCCTACATGGCCTGGCTCCTGCCTAAACAGCAGATCTGCTGACACCTTATTCCAGCCGTCGACCTCTCAGATCTGAACAGGGTCTTTTAAATGTTAAAAGTTCTTTTTTTAAAACCAGACACGATAACACTTATAATATTGTACCTCCTAAACTTTGAAACAGCCTGCCTCGGCCTATCAGGTCGGCTGAATCTGTGTTTCATTTTAAATGACTGCTCAAAACGGGGCAGCATGGTGGTTAGCACTGTTGCCTCACAACTAGAAGACCTGGGCTCGAATACACTTTGGCCAGGCCTTTCTGTGTGTTGTTTGTGTGGGGTTTTCTCTGGTTTCCTCCCACAGTCCACTTGGTGATTCTAAATTGCCCATAGGTGAGAATGGTTGTCTGTGTTATACCATGCCTCTCGGCCTACGACAGCTGGGATAGGCTCCAGCCCCCCCGCAACCCTGAATAAGTGGATGGATGGACTGCTCAAAACTCATTTTTATAGGTTAGCTTTTCCTTAATAGTTTGCCCATTATTTTTAGCTCTTGTTTGTCTAATGTGTGAATGCAAAAATTAATGTAAGACTGCGTGTTTGAATGTGTGATTAATTAAAGTTATCATTACTGATTTAATAAGTTAGCTCCATGGTGTAGTGGTTCACACAATAGACAAAACAAGTTCCTCAGTTTGATCCCAGGAGGAGACACAAATCCCTCAGGAAGGCCATCTGATGTAAAAATATGCCAGATCAAATGTACGGAGCTAACCACTGTGGCAACCTCTTGTGAACAAGGGATCAGCTGAAAGTAGCTTTTTTTTTTTTTTATTCTGATTTCAGAAAAGAGGGCTAGGACAGTAGAAAGCCTCTTTGTAGTCACATACCCAAAGGGCTGCTGTTCTGTCTGGCTGGGTTCTTTGCTCTGGACGCTGTCCTCTGTTGCAGGGAGAGCTGATGTTGCAGATGAAGCTGAATCTTTCTCTGAGACTTTAGCACCAGGTTGCTGCACTCATAATAGAAAGAAACAACACATACTGCATTGAGAAAAATAAATACAAATGGTCAGAAGCTTTCAGAAAGCTCCATTTGAGCTAAACATACCTGCTTAAATAGATCATTTTAATAGTTAATTGTCCAGTTCATCTCACCTTGTGTCTTTTACGTCTTGGGTTGATGGAAGCCTATGTTCAAGGAGACAGTAACAACAGCTGCATGTCAATGTCAATTT
The DNA here is from genome assembly GCF_007364275.1 of Archocentrus centrarchus. Lineage (NCBI taxonomy): Eukaryota > Metazoa > Chordata > Actinopteri > Cichliformes > Cichlidae > Archocentrus > Archocentrus centrarchus. Next base: position 29,216,725 of record NC_044353.1, on the reverse strand, counting down.
TATTTCTTGAGCACATTTAAAAACAACATTGTTGACCAAAGTGCTTTACAAGATCAACTAAAAAGTAAGCAAGGAAATTCCATAGATGAATAAAATAGAATAAAACACAGAACATAAAAACAAGGAATAAAATAAGTATGATGCGATAAAACAAACTAAAACTAACACACTAAAACATGAGACACCACAACATAAAACCTGATGGGACTCAAATTGAACTTGAATTAAAAGCCAAGGTAAAAAGGTGAGTTTTTAGAGAGGATTTAAATAAAATACCTTTATTTTTAAAGATGCCGCTTGGCTTGAAAAGTTTACACAGATAAACTGGGAGCAGTCTTCTAACACAGCTCAAAGGGTGCAGCGAATGTTTTAATTCTAAATGATGACAAAGATTATCTAAGAGACACACAAACCTTCTTTTTCTGTGTGTTGGCGGTCGGTGTAAATATGGTGGGAACTGCATCTTCCCGAAGTGTCACACTTTTGCCTGTTCTGTCAATGTACTGCACCTCAAAGTGATTGCTGCACAGAACAGAGAAGCGAGTTGGCGTCCAATCCTTCCACTTCATGTTAAGAAGCCATTTTTTAAGTTTTCGGGGATTGTACAGGGGAAACCTGTATGAACACATGAAAATAAACAATTATGTTCCTCCATAAAGGAAACACAACACCGAAGAGTGTTTTTTTTTTTGTTTTTTTTTAATAAGAGTATGTTATTAATGTTAATTATGTTGCTTGAAGAGGTATACCAGAGACATAGAGGTCAGGAGAATAAACCAGATGTTCTCCACAGAACCATCAATTGTGTACTCTCAGTGGCAGGGAACAATATGAGAACAGCACTGCCCACCAAGGCTGGAGATGGAGCAATACTGGAAGAGCATATGGGAGAAGGATGCAACACACAACACCAATGCTCAGTGGCTAGTGGATCTAAGAGCAGACCACAGCAACCTCCCTGAACAGGCTCCAGTGACCATTACAGTGGGAGACATACAGGAAAGAGTATGTCATGACATGATTCACACCTACTGGCTAAAGAAGTTGACTGCACTCTACGAGCCCCTGGCAGCACAAATGAACCAGCTGCTAATGGCTAAGACACACCTGGAATGGCTGACCAAAGGCCAGATTGTCCTGATCCCCAAGGATCCCCAAAAGGGACCGGTCCCATCCAACAACATGCCAATAACCTGCCTCAGCACAACACGGAAACTCCTGTCAGGATCATAGCAGCTAAAATGAGTAGGTACATGGCTCAATACATGAGCGTGGCCCAGAAAGGAATTGGCAGATACCAGTGGAGCAAAACACCAGCTACTCGTAGATAGAGCAGTCACGCGAGACTGTAAGACCAGACTAACCAACCTGAGCACCACCTGGATTGATTACAAAAAAAAGCCTATGACAGACACTATGCCGCACACATGGATCCTTGAATACCTAGAACTGTACAAGATCAACAGGACCCTAAGAGCCTTCATCAGGAACACCCTGCCTGCACTCTCTTCTTCACCTCTCTTGTACAGTGTCTGTTGCTTTGGATGGTTGACCCCAGGTATTTAAACTTACATACCTTCACTACCTCTGCGCCTTCCAGCTTCAGTGTTACACCTGCCTTCCTCACATTCACACACGTTTTGTGTTTTACTTCTTCTGACTTTCATTACTCTTCTCTTCAGAGTATACCTCCACCTGCTCCCTGCTCTCACTACAGATCACAACGTCATGTGTGAACATCACAATCCACAGACTCCTGGCTGACCTCATCTGTCAATCCATCACTGCTGCAAACAAGAAGGGGCTCAAAGTCGATCTCTGATGTAATCACACCTACAGAACAGCTCACCAGTGGTTCCCAAATGGTGTGATTTGGAATTAAGTGCAAACATCAATGAAACCGCATAAAAAGTAATGAATGAAATAAAAACGTACTCTGTGAGTATAGGGCAAAGGTCATGGCAGATGAATCAAATGATAACAACACTTGTGAACGGTAAAACGGATCATTTTCTTGTGTGGAGCAAACTAAAACTAACTAAAATTGTAGATGTAGTGCAACGTCAAGTTGCTGCAAAATGTGCAATAATTACACTGAGGCCATTTTCTGCAGGTATGAATCCAGATGTGACTTGAACGTTTGATTTGCTTTTGTCGCAAAATGCTTAAAAATACTCTCCCCTTTAACGCCCCGTTTGTTGGTGCTGTGACTGAAACAGCCTACTTAGTGAGCTGTGTGCACACCTGTCACCGTAACTTCAACAGCTGCACTCCCATGTATACAGATGGAAACCTAATTGCTTAAAACTTTTAGAAAAGCTAAAAAACCTGACTCTGAACACTGATACTAACCTACTTCTATAAGTCACTGTTACTTCAAATGTGCTCCTAGCTGTTTGCTAGTTTAGTTTAATCAAAAATCAGCACTAACTACGAACACTTACTTAAAAAACTTAACGTCTGAGTCGCTCGAGTTGTCGCAGTTGTATGCACACTTATATCTCCCCATTTATGATCAAATTTAAGTCAACTTAAGACTACAAACACCGGTTTTGTTGCTAACGCTAAAGTTGTTTGAGTCGTCGTAGGTTAGCACAAACTTCTACATCCGGTTGGATTTTTCAAAGTAAAAGCCGCACGCTGGAATTCCATTTTATTCCTTTCCCATACAAATATGTTGCTTTGTTTATCATTTTTAATAGTATTTAATTATAATACATATATATTAGTCATAAAATAGTGTTTGTAAATACATCCCTGATATAAAAGATAATTTTATTTGTTGCATACATAAATCATGTGATATTGCTTCGAATGATTTCCAATTAAAATTTCAAGATTTTTTTTTTTTTTGGTAAACACAGTGTAGTGTTATTGGTGAGCAACCAGAATTTCTACAGAAAGCTATATCATTACTTTGCTCATTATCTTATCCGAATTTAAAAAAAAATAAATTACATTTGTAAAAAGTTTAGCCTGCCTTCTGCTTTGGCATTTAAACAATTTAAAACATTACACTAAACACTAAAAGTGACTGAGACTACTGAATTATGTAAAACATTCTACTTTATAATCAGTTTATTCTTGTCTTTAAATCTTCATTTTTATTTTTTATTTTGGTTTGTTTTTTAGTGACAAAAATAAAATAAAAATAAAGCTACAAGAAATAGCCTTGTGCCATGTTGGAAAACCTTTATTATTATTATTATTAGGCTTGTGTTTGTACATACTAACAACAAATTCAAAATTTCACTCATCGCTTTACTCGGGAGATGTACAGGATGTTTCTAAATTGACACATCCGGTTTCACCGGATGTTGTTGCTGTCTCTTCTTTGTTGCGGTTCGATTGGTTAAGAAAGCTTAATACCGCCCCCATTGAACAGGTTTTCTTCGTATGCCATGTTTTTAAGCAAAACGAGCTCGAATAACATTTTCTCAGTGGTCATTTCTTTTTTCATAACCTGCCAATAAAATAATATTATTCCTGTAAAAATATAAACTTTTTTCTCTGTGTGGACAGTTGGGAAAAGAATGAATCAAATCAGACATGCTTAAAAATATTTTTATTTAAAGCTGCTCAGCTGCTTTTGGTTTTCCACTCGACTCTCCACTCATCCCAGTCGATAAGGGTTCGTTTCATGTCCCATCCTGCAGCTTCAGCACCTGAAAGTTATGTTTATTTAATTATTTTCCCACTAAAGAAATCAAAGAGAATGATTGGTAAGATAAAGTACACTATATTGCCAAAAGTATTCACTCATCTGCCTTCACACACGTATGAACTTAAGTAACATCCCATTCCTAATCCATAGGGTTTACTGTGATGTCAGCCCACCCTTTGCAGCTATAACCACTTCAACTCTTCTGGGAAGGCTTTCTACAAGGTTTAGGAGTGTGTTTCTGGGAATTTTTGACCATACTTCCAGAAGCGCCTTTGCGAGCTCCACTCTATTTCATCCCAAACTTTACACTTGCCACAATGCAGTCAGACAAGTTCCATTCTCCTGGCAACCACCAAACCCAGACTCATCCATCCCCACTGTCATTTTACTTGGCCTACCATTTTGTGACTGAGTTGCTGTCAGTCACATTTGCTTCCACTTTGTTATAATACCACTAACAGTTGACTGTGGAATATTTAGTAGCGAGGACTGGACTTGTTCCACAGGTGGCATCCTGTCACAGTTCCATGCTGGAATTCACTGAGCAGCCCATTCTTTCACAAATGTTTGCAGAAGCAGTCTGCACGCCTGGGTGCTTGGTTTTATACACCTGTGGCCATGGATATGATTGGAACACCTGAATTCAATGATTTGGATGGGTGAGCAAATACTTTGCGCGATATAGTGTAGCTTTACATGTGCTCACCTTTAAATAATGGACTGAAAATTGTATCCATCAGCTTGTGACTCTCATGCACCATTTCCCAGTAACCTTTTAAAAAGAGAAGAAGCAATTTACAGTGTTTCACATTTAAACTCTATTTTTAAACATGGAAGGAGATAAAGACTCACTTTGCTGTTTCAGTGCAGCACTTGCAGCTTCTTTGGAGTTTGACGAGTTCAGCATATTGCTGAGTAGTACAGCCTGGCACATCGCTCTGATTTCATCACTCACTGATGCTTCTGGTCCCAAACAAACACATACACAGCCTGCGACGAAGACGGCAGGGTTAAAAATATCTAACATCTCCAATATCATTGTACATCCTGTATAATTACAATGAAGGCATTCTATCCTATTCTGGCTTATAAACTGCTCTTCTGTGGAAGAAGGTGCATACCATTTCTGACTCCTAACAGGTAAGACATGCTGTTTTCTTTCAAAGCCATGTGAAGATCCTCTGGGCTGCAAAATGAGAAGAGCTATAATGAAATTCTGTTGAGTTGCAGTGCCCTTTGCAGAAGAGCTTTTACTTTCAGCATATAAAAGATGAGTAGCTCACAGCTGGAATATACAAACTGTGGCAAGAGAAGCCTGTCACTGTTTCTGTGTGTGATTTTAAAAAGGTCTGATATCTTGTTGCATTTAATTAAAAGTAGCCCTAAATATAAAAAATGTAGATTATAGCCTCCTTGTCTCATTTTTCACCTAGATACTTTCACTTCTACTTCACTTTTTATACTTTAAATTACCTCTGTACAATCTCCTGCAGCCTCACTCCAAGCTTTATTGGTACAGTTTGCCCAAACTCTAGAAAAACACAAGATAATTTGATAGGTTTGCACAAACTGTTTACTGTTTACTCTGTCAGTGCAAGAGCATACACTGAAATTGAAAAAAAGACTCGTACCAAAGAGAACTGGTTCTTTCTGATTGGCCTCTGGTGGACTCAGAATTCGTTTGTCCTTCAGGTACTGCTGCAGCACGATGGAAAGCCGTGCTTCGTTGAAGGTTTCCATGACAACTGAACGCACAGCCTTGTAGTTGGCAAAAAGATGAAGCACGGTGAAGAGGAAGAAGAGGCAGAGAGTGAGTCTGAATGGGGCAGAAAGGGAGGAGATGGAGTTGGGCAACATCAAACACTCCTGGAAGAATCTAAAGGAACAGTTCACCCTTATATTTACTATTATCATTTTTATTTTATTACTCTTTTTTTTGTTTACTTGCTGTGCAGCCCTTTTAGTCAACATCTGTTGTGTTTAAATGTGCGATATACATAAATTGATTTGACTTAAACTCAAATGCTTGATCCCTCTAGATTGTTTTGCCTGGATTTGACGATCTCAAAGTGCCAAAAAGGTGTTTTGGGGGGTAAAATGTCCCTTTAAGAGTACGGTTAGTGTTTGAAATATAACAAAACTTACACTGGATTATCAGTGACAAGGGGAATGAGTATCAAACTGACCAGCAGTCCAGCCAGATTCACTAAAGTCTCCTGAAGGAAAACACACAGAAATGTATTATGACAGTTTTAAAGATTTGCCACAAAAGAACTGTTTTCATTTACATATCACAGGAGGAAGAATAAAGTGTACATAATAAAATTTAAGTGCTTCAGCAAACCCGAAATGTTGCTAAAGTTATTATTCAAACCTGCGCTTTGCCTGCTTTAACATACTGTGAAAAGGCCTGTTATGCTTCTTTGTGTATAACAGGATATGCCACATCAAAATACTGTATGAATAATTACTATCCCACTATTATCCACTATGTTTTTATTCAGGTATGTTTAAAACATGAGTAGGAATATCAACAGCATGTAGAGAGCATTAAATCACAGCTACCTGACTGCCATCTTTGGCAGAGATGTCAGCCATGTTGTCTCTGCGGGCCTGATGAACAGTGAGAGCTGCTCTGGTCGCACCACCTGCCACTCCAACAATAGACTGGAGAAGACAAACACAAATGCATGACGCTGCCAAGATACGTTATTCAAAGTAAATTTATATCCAGCAGAGGAAAGTAGCAGTTCTGTATTTTTCCTTGCACCTGTGTTGTTCTTGGTTGACTACTCAGTTTATCCATTTTCATAACCCCTTATCCACCTGAGGGTCTCAGCAGTGCTGTAGCCTATCATAGCTTTAATTTATGCATTAAACTAAACACACTGAAAATATGTATACTTCAAGTACGAACCTCAGGAAAAAAAAAAGGAAATTAAATGCATCTTAGATCCACAGCCCACAGTTTGGAAATCATTGCCACAGGTATAAAATTACCCAGTAACAAAAAAACAGAAGTTCACATCTTTTTCTCAGGCCTTGGGCAACTATCTTATATACTGGATTTTTTGTTTTCTTTTGTTTTCTTTTGTTTTTTACCTTGAATATCCCTGCAGTGCACACAATCAAGGTGAAGAAAGCAGGAAAGTACGGAGCCAATATTTCCACGAACATGGCAATGTCGTTGAGGATGTCAGCAAAAAGTCTGATGGGGAATTAAAAGAAAAGAACTCAAATGGGTTCCCTGCAGTGAGTGGACTGACTTCAGTCTTAAAAATTTAGTACATACCTCCATTTCTTAGCCTCAGAGTCCAGCTTAGTCCTGGAAAAATGACAAAAAAAGTAAAGTTCAACAGAATTTCCATCAGAAGAAAAGCAAATTCTACAACTGTGTGTTAGGGCTCTGAAAAAACTGGCAAATTTATGAGAAAACAACTCAGACATGTTAACTTGCCATATGGCACTGAAAAAAGAAAATACTTGAAAATTCTGAGTTTGATTTTATGAATTTTATGCTCCCTTTTTCCCCTTAAGTGGCCACAGTTATAGAATTTAAAGCATTTGTGTTTGCACACTGGCTTATATCCCCAGATATGAGCCTTACCCTTTCTGCCAGGCAAAGAGGATTCTTCCCAACATGCCAGTCCCATCTGCAGAGAGACACATTTCTTTGTTATCCAAACACCAGCGGACAAAGCTGTGCAGGGGTAATATAAATGTATTAATAACCTTTTAATAACCAGGTAACAGTGGCTGCAGCTACTGTGGCCTCCTGGTTTCCAACCCCAACACCTCTGAGAGAAGCCTGGGTGGCCAGAGTCCCTGACAGAGAACTGGAGAAGGCCTGAGAGAGAAGGGAGAGTGCAAATGGAGGGGCTTAACGTGACAGACATGTTATCACCTTTGTTGTATCCTCCACTGTACCTGCAGCGTATCCCAGAACTGGTACTGCAGGTAATCACCGCTGACGCTCTCTGGATAACCTTGAGGCAGAAAGACGCTCTGAAATTAAAAGTTTGAACTTCAGGCTTTGCAAAGATAAGATAAGGTTTATTTGCCACATACACAGCTGTACACAGTACAATGTACAGTGAACTGAAATTTGTATAAAATCAATGTAAGCTGAATGAAGTTCAGTTAAGCCTTACTTTAAAAACTCCAACAACCGAGGTTCCTACTGGGTGACCGTCACCCCCGTTTCTCCTCCTCTCCATCACTCCATCTTTTAATACATACTTCCAGGACTCGGAACTACCATATCTTTCGGTGGCCAAAACCGCACCTTTGTCTCTCTCCATTTATGCTCTTAGGAGCGACAGTCGGAGGAATATAAAAAATTTGTAACCAACTGAGCAATTTTGCGGCCTTTGATCCGCAGGAGCGTATTTAATTAAAGTTTACTTCTGTGTAGCACACAGACGACGTGTCCTGCTTTGTTTTGATTTGAGAGGTTTCCGGGTTTGTTTCCGCCCTCAGAGTTTCTGGATCTCTCATTGGTGGATTGGAAGTTTAAGGCGGAGCTTCGACAGAGACGTCTAAAAAAAACAGAAACACAAATCTTTTTTTTTGCCCCAACTTTATTTATCAAGGTGGACTGGACAGAATCAACATATGGTAGTAACACGTACCAACGTATAATATTTCTGTATATAATAGCTCATAAACAGCCCAAAGAAATAGCTGCCCTGTGTAAGGGAAAGAGAAGGAAACGCTAGCGAGGTTAGATGTTATCAGAATACATTCAAAGCAGTACATTTCCCAGTAGTTTTAAGTGCCTTTTGTTTATCAGAGTATTTAATTGTCCGAATATATTGTTTGTCCTCATTAAGAAAAGCAGTAAAGCATGATTTCCTTCCAGAGTATTTTCTACAATTAATGTGATGTTTCAACATTAACAACAGAAAATTTATCAAGCAGTCACGACAGTTTTTTTTCTATACGTTTTTCAAAGAGGCCAAACAACACATTCTTACATGATAAGACAAAATGTGTTTCAATGTCACTGTGAATAAAGTCACATAGTTTCTGCCAAACAAAACAGAAATCTTTTATGCTTTTTTACTGTCATGATGACGGAACAATAGTTTGCCCATTTCTACAAGTTCTTTCCCCTAATTCACTAGTCTTATTTCATACAACACCAATGAACAACAAGCAGTTTAACCATTTTCCCATGCTTTGACTTCCAGGTGATTTACAATAAATAAAAAAAAAATGTATGCATATAATAAATACAATTACACAAATAAATAAACATGAAATAACATAAAAGTAATACAATGTATATGTCATGGTGCCCCCTTCCTCCAGGTGTGGCACCTGCTTTCCCTCTCTCCCTCTTTGTCCTCCTTGCTCTTTATGCAGGTGTGGCCGTGAACACCTTTCATTTCCTCTGTTCAGGAACCTTTCTGGAGAACCTGCCTGGGACTCATCTGCTTACCTGCTTTGCCCACACTCACTTTATTTGCTGAAAAGTAACCGGCCTCACAAAGGCCGAGTCCTGTCACAATAATCCTGCAAAGTGATGAGAAGGTGGTGAGAGTTTCGTTGGCCTCTGCTGTATTTACTCCTGTTCTGCTGGTATTAAAGTCAGCAAAACTTTCTGTCGTGTCCTGCCCTTGAATACATTTAGGTAATCTTGACAGAATATTGACAGTGTGTCGTAGCTGCACAAGTTACCAGAGATGTTACAGCTGAGTAATTCTATGGATGATGTAAAACTATTTTAATACCTATAGAGCTCATCTGCCTATAGAGCTCATCTTGAAATAGCAAATATGTTTGGCACAACAACGCATTCAGATCACAGTTCTGCTTGCAAGATCTACCAGACATGACAGGCTTTAAAAAAAAAAAAAAAAACTATTTTAATAGAGCGATGTATAAAAAAAAGGGATGGGCGTGGGGGGGGGGGGGGGGGGGGGGGGGGGGGGGGGGGGGGGGGGGGGGGGGGGGGGGGGGGGGGGGGGGGGGGGGGGTAAAAAGTAAAATGCAGAAGTTAAATCCAAAAAGAAATGGAAATTCAATAAGAAAATAACCAACAATAGACCAGTAAAAATAATCAAAGCCATAAGTTAAAACTAATAAATGGAGGCCTCAAAAACTGGCATTAAAACTTGTTGGAAGCAGATATAATGGCCTAAGCATATTTCTTTCTTTTTTTTTAAACTATAATTCTGGCAACTGCAATCTTTAGTGGCTTTAGTTGATGAAGGTAGTTTAAGATTCCTGTAAGCAGTGCATTAATCATCCAGCAAACTAGAAATACAACCATGAATGAATTATTAAGCATTCCCTTGGGATAACAACCTCTGAAGCTTTATTATATTCCAGAGGTGAAAAAATGGGTTTTAACAATGCTCTTGCTCTGCAAGGTGAGCTTAGCATCTACGAGATGACAGCATTTCTAATGAGATGGTTGTGATAATTTGTAGGAAATTTCCAGACTTCTATGATCAGGACTTTCTTCTTATAACAGATTAACTCCAGATAGTTATTAGGCATCCAGTTATCAATATCACTGAAACTGCATCAGCCATTAGATTGGGAACTCTGTAGCCATGTGTCATCAGCATACAGGTGCTGGTAATAAAATTAGAATATCATGAAAAAGTGGATTTATTACAGTAATTCCATTCAAAAAGTGAAACTCGCACATTATATTCATTCATTACACACACTGATATATTTAAAATGTTTGTTTCTTTTAATTTTGATGATTATAACTAACAACTAATGAAAACCCCAAATTCAGTATCTCAGAAAATTAGAATATTGTGAAAAGGTTCAATATTGAAGACACCTGGTGCCACACTCTAATCAGCTAATTAACTCAAAACACCTGCAAAGGCCTTTAAATGGTCTCTCAGTCTAGTTCTGTAGGCTACACAATCATGGGGAAGACTGCTGACTTGACAGTTGTCCAAAAGATGACCACTGACACCTTGCACAAGGAGGGCAAGACACAAAAGGTCATTGCTAAGGAGGCTGGCTGTTCACAGAGCTCTGTGTCCAAGCACATTAATAGAGAGGTGAAGGGAAGGAAAAGATGTGGTAGAAAAAAGTGTACAAGCAATAGGAATAACTGCACCCTGGAGAGGACCGTGAAACAAAACCCATTCAAAAATGTGGGGGAGATTCACAAAGAGTGGACTGCAGCTGGAGTCAGAGCTTCAAGAACCACCACGCACAGACGTATGCAGACATGGATTTCAGCTGTCGCAGTCCTTGTGTCAAGCCACTCTTGAACAAGAGACAGCGTCAGAAGCATATTGCCTGGGCTAATGACAAAAAGGACTGGACTGCTGCTGAGTGCTCCAAAGTTATGTTCTCTGATCAAAGTACATTTTGCATTTCCTTTGGAAATCAAGGTCCCAGAGTCTGGAGGAAGAGAGGAGAGGCTCAGAATCCACATTGCTTGAGGTCCAGTGTAAAGTTTCCACAGTCAGTGATGGTTTGGGGTGCCATGTCATCTGCTGTTGTTGATCCACTGTGTTTTCTTAGGTCCAAGGTCAACACAGCCATCTACCAGGAATTTTTAGAGCACTCCATGCTTCCTGCTGCTGACCAACTTTATGGAGATGCAGATTTCATTTTCCAACAGGACTTGGCACCTGCACACAGTGCCAAAGCCACAAGGACCTGGTTTAAGGACCATGGTATCCCTGTTCTTAATTGGCCAGCAAACTCACTTGACCTTAACCCCACAGAAAATCTATGGGCTATTGTGAAGAGGAAGATTTGATACACCAGACCCAACAGTTCAGAAGAGCTGAAGGCCACTATCAGCCCAACCTGGGCTCTCATAAAACCTGAGCAGTGCAACAGACTGATCGACTCCATGCTACGCCGCATTCTGCAGTAATCCAGGCAAAAGGAGCCCCAACTAAGTATTGAGTGCTGTACATGCTCATACTTTTCATGTTAATACTTTTCAGTTGCCCAAAATTTCTAAAAATCCTTTTATTGTATTGGTCTTAAGTAATATTGTAATTTTCTGAGATACTGAATTTGGGGGTTTCATAAGTTGTCAATTATAATCATCAAAATTAAAAGAAATAAACATTTGAAATATATCAGTCTGTGTGTAATGAATGAATATAATATACAAGTTTCACTTTTTGAATGGAATTACTGAAATAAATCAACTTTTTCATGATATTCTAATTTTATGACCAGCACCTGTAGTTGTTGACACACAGCCATGACATGCTGCACTTCAATCTAAACAACTAAAACAAATCTTCGAGTGTCACAATTATTGTTAAATTATTAATAACCTTCACTAATTTTTTTTTGTTTGTTTAAGGGGAAAAGAGAAGAAAAAAGAGAAAAAGAAAAGGATGAACTGCTGTATCATGACATGACATGAACGAAATAAAGAAATAAAGTAAAGTAAAGCTTGTTTTTGTAATATGACTGAAGCAAAACCGAGACATCTAGGTCCTGTTTGCCAATGCTGGCAACTACAGATTGGTAGAACATCTGCAAGAGTTTCCTACAGATGTTAAAGGATCCCAGTCTCCTCAAGAAATAAAGCTGGCTCTGCCCCTCCCTGTACAGTGTGTCTGTGCACACAGACCAGTCCAGTTTGTCCAGCTGCAGACTGAGGTACTTGCAGGTCCTCACCATCAATTAGTTATAAATAGTAAAACTGAGTTTTAATCCCAGCTATAGCCTCAAACCCTGTGAAGAGTTTTTGACACATTTTGATAGCACTGGGTTAGATTCAGGGTCATTACCAATGGGGACTCATACCTCAGAGGGTTAATTCTGTTATTAATACTAGTATGTCATCATTTTATGGCAATTTCTGCGAAGAATGTAAACATATTTCAAGCTGTGAAAATCTGCACCTGAACAGTTTTATTGCACATAACTGTTGCATTGCACATGTACAAAACGTGTTGTTTTATTACACACAATTTCAGTTGTATTGTTGAAACATAAAAGGTCAAAGGCATGTGACACTCAGGGCTGCAAACAGGTCACAGGTGGTTTAAATGAAGCCCCTGCAGAAGAAACTTTTCCCAAATAACAATATTCCTTTAGCTTCTGGATGCAGATACTACAGGATATTTGCTCACAGTAATTTTGAAGCAGGCTGTTTCTCCTGAACCCTGAGCTCCCCCTTTAATTTCCTTTAAAATGAGAAGTTGTGTAACTTTATTTAAGCTTGTTTGTTTTGTTTCTTTGCATCCCTCCACAGTCTAGGTTTGATCGATCCCAACTCTGTACAAGCCCTTTTTATTCATTTGAAACTGTGCCATGTTGTTGTTTCTATATTTAGAGTTGTGAAATGCGTCATAACTAGATAAAGAGGCACCAACTCATCCAGTTTGAACATATCTACAGTTTTAAAAAAATACTTTGATGCTCCCGACACTATGAATGATGCAGACAACATTGCAACGTCACAGCAGGTCTCTCATTTGTTTTAGTCTGAAGGAAGAGCCCTCTTTGTGCACAGTGGGTGTTGTCAGCTCAGGTTACATCAGTGTCTGAGTCAAGGGGTGTGACTGTATCTTATCTATAGGTCAGAGAGCAGAGGGGTAGCAGGAGAACAGAAAAAGCAGGATGTGTTAGTGAAATGCAGTGATTGATTCTGTTGTGATGAGAAGAAAGTGTTAAACAGAAGAAAAGGAAAATTTAGGACAGATGGCGGACTGGACTCTCCGGTTCACCTGAGGCAATACAAGTTCTGACACACCTTGCGCAGGTCCTCTGGAATGTGGCATAGATAAGGAACTTGTAGTCTGTACAAATATGTATGAGTGCAACTACTGATGGAGAGGAAGAAAGAGTAAGTATAAACTGAAAAAAAATGAGAAGTAACGTAACAGAGTGAGGTAACATTTTGACAAGTTTCTCTGTGGGAGGAAAGAGAGGGGGGGGGGGGGGGGGGGGGGAGGGCTGGACAGTAAGGGGAAATGGGAGTGGAAGTTTCAGAGTTTCACTAAAAGCTATGCTTCCTGTCATTTAACAATGCGACACAGGGATATATCAAGTTTGCCATCTCTCTACAGTCGCTGGAGTGGTGTTTGGATGTCTATGTGTGGAAATGTTTAACTGAGAGCTTCATATTTTGAAGGTACAGAAGAAAGAGACGATAGATCAAGACTTGAATATCACTGAAACGAAACTGGACAAACCTTCCTTCATTGAAGGAGAGAGATCAAACTGAGGGGTGAATTCAAGACACTGCTTTTTACACTTGATCAGGTTTGTACTTTATGTCAACCTTTAAACAGTCTAACAGTTTGGTCATAGTAATAAAAATCTCATCTCTCAAATTGTTAATACTCTGTTTGCCTCGGAGAACCACTTTTAAGATTTTTTGTGTAAATCGATGTTTGAACAAAGCTTTCTTAATCTGCTCGTGTTTGCTGTGGTTTTCCACTTCATGTGAGGGTGGAGGTCAGCCTTTTCTCACTGTTCATTGGAAATGATTCACAGTCCTGTGTAATATTACACCCAGCTGATACATTTTCTCATCTTACCAAAAACACAGACTGGGCTGGTGTTGTGCATCACACTCTTTTAAATCAGAGATTAGATACATTTCAGGTTTCAACTTGCTGTGACAACCCACCAGCCAAGCTAGTTTTTCAAGCTATTATGTTGTTTTATTTGTTGGTAACAGGGAACATTCATTCTGATCTGCTCCCTGTCTTACACCATTAAAAAGGTACTTTCTGTTTCTCATGGAAATACCCAGTTCTCAAAATAATCCGGTGCTCCCTTAAGAGGATACGCTTTTTTTTTGAAGAACATGTTTAAACCTGTAGGAGGCATTTATTTAAAATTCTTTGGAGTAGGATTGTTTTGTCCAATGGTGGAGAAGACAGATCACAGATCAAAGCTGCTCTGAGCAAAGGCACTGAAATATGAATACAGTTTAGAAACATGTTTTTCTTTTTTGGCATGACATTGAGAATAGACACTGCTATGTTGCTCAGTGAAATAAAGATCAGTTTACAACCCTGATATTCCCTCTGGGCAAGTTTTGGCACTCAAATAATATGTGGCTGTTTGATATTGCACACCCACAGTGCTCATATAAATGAGGCTCACAAGCTTTTACTTTTACCCAAAACTCTCCAGTCTGACAAAGAAAAGACTCAATTAGGAATCAGGTAATTATATCCAGAAGAACAGTACTTACTATAGGAACTGTGTCACACACTACTGCTGTAGTATAATAATAAGAAGTGATGTTTGTGATTAGTCACACACCCAGGGCAATCAATTAATTTAACAAAATAAACATTTACTTAAGTAGGGTTTGACCTTAAACAAAGAGTAAAAACCAGTTACTTAAAATTGCTTTTATCTTAAAAATCAAACATTTCTATCAAGCAGAAACTCAAAGCATAAAATTGTCCTTTCAGTGCTGTTGTGCACACAAAACATTTAAATGGTTTTAAAAAGTTTGGCAAAGTTTACCAAATCTTGTCCTTCAAGTCAGACTTTCTCTAACTTGATGTCATATTTTGCAGAATGCCAGAGTCACGTCAGGACAATCTAAATCGGGGGGAAGAGGTTCCACTGAATCATGTACCAGGAACAGGTGTCAAACAATCTGATGACAAATGCAATGAAGTCATCTGCATCAGTGAGGGTCCTACTGTGTCCTGCTGCAATGACAAGTACCACAGAAAGCTGGCCATCGCTAGCATTGTCTGTGGATTCTCCTGCTGCGGAGTTCCAGCTTTGGTTTATTCTGTCAAGGTATTTTTTAAATTTTTTTTTTAATGTCAAACAAGAAGTCACATTCGGAGTGGATTCATAAATGAAAATAAGCATGTTTATATTTACTGCTTTGGCTGGTCTGTGTTGCTCAGTCACATCTTACTTTACACAAGACCAGGCCAAGTAGTTCCTGTTCGTGAATCCAAAATTTTTGATGCATTTCTTATAAAATTATGAAGTATAAAATTAACTGTTCCTGTTAGAATCCAGATTTCTTGATGCAGCTTCTTCAGCTTGAAAATAGGGGCTTGCACCCCCCCCCCCCAAGTCACATTTGAAAAGAAATTAAAAGCTGCATTCATTTCACCTCTTCACACCCTGAAGCAGACTGAGAGCAGTGGATGTACATTACATTAAGTCATATCTGCTCACAACTACATATGTAATCACTCATGTTCCTTTTGCATAAAACCTGAAATAGTTTTATCTTTAACTAAAAGATATTGTCACGTCTTTATATCAACAGGCTGAGGATGCTGACAAAGCTGGGAAGGCTGAGCAGACGACAGACAAGAGAGCTGCAAAGTATTTAAGACAAGCCAGAAAATGGGGCCACACCTCCATCGCGATGTGGGTTTGCCTCCTGGTATCAGCACCAATGATGCTGGCACTGGTCTCATATCTCTTCACTTTAGGTGACTGATCAGCCTCAATGGACCACAACCAGGGGGGAGTCTCTGCTCATTTTGGATGTTTATGAAGATGGGGAGCAGAGCGCACAAAGCTGCTGAGCGAACAACTATAAGTACCAATGCTGTGGAGAAACTAAATGTTACAAAAAACAGAAAAAGACTGTGTTGTGCTGAAAGAGCTGCTGCCCTCATTTACATTTTGTCTAGTTCCTTAAATTTTTATACAAAGAGCAAATACAGCTGAAAATGGTATTAAATATTTGACAACTCTTGTTGTTAAATGCTGCAATATTTATTTAACAATGTGAGAACAATAAACATATGCACATATACATTATATATTTAAGACTAAAGCTGTTATTCTCCAGCTTTAGCCTTGGATCCTGCTCTTACCACGTTACCTTGGGATTATTGCACTGTTATGGTTTTTGCTTTATTAATGTCAAATGTATGTATATGTTGTCCTTTTATACAAATGTTAACACAAACAGTTTTTTAATAAAATTTTTAATTTTTTGTGCTCTGAGTTGCGTTAAGTGTTTTTTCATGCCCTTATAAAAAACAACAACAAAAAACAGGAATTACAAATGTGCCTAGAAAAAAGCATTTTACAGTAACTCTTTGTGACATTTGGATGTTTAAAAAATATAAAAAGTTACCACCTGCAATGCAAATATAAACACCACAAAAGAAAAAACAGCAGTGGACACTTGAAGTCATGATCAGAAATGCTTTCTGGAGCACCGTATGTTTAATTTCACACGAGAAAAACCTCCACATGAAATATCTAATATGAAATTACATCATGTGTGCATGTAGCATGATGAGATTAATCAATGTTAACGTTTTCCTCATGAAATTATGACTTCATATTCTAAATGTTCTTAAAGTGTACCACTTTAACCTCACAGTTAATCCACTTTACCCCCCAACTTTATAACAAATCTGCTTGTTTTTTTTCTCTTTTTTTCCCCCTTTTTTTAATAGGTTTTAACAAACCACACTGTGGTTAACCCTTGAGTTTGTGCAGATTTGTTAAACCTGTGCTGTGCCAACCTCCAGGAAATCTTAAAAATGCCACACCTCCAGCCAAACCAGGACTCAGAACCATTCGTGCAATTGAGAGGCACCTCGAACATCGAGCAGGTTTCAACATAAGCGTCAAGTTCTAGTCGGGTTAGTGAGGCAGAGCAGTAGAAAATGGATTATAAATACACACACAATGCTTTTTCTGTCTCAGTATAAAGTAATGCACCTGGTTTAGATAACATGACCTTTCCTCTGGTGCCACCTTCTGATTAAACAAGCAACCACCTCTATCAGACACCGCTTCATTCCAGGCTCTCATTCAACAACTTGTGCGACACGGGAGGTTTATGTCGTCTCTCTGCAGCCACAGGAGTGATGTTTGGATGTGTGGGAACCTTTAACTGAAACCTTCATATTTTACAGGAAGGCACATCTGCCGACCATCTCATCAGGACTTTCATATCATTCTGAAGAGAAACTGGGCAAACTTTGCTTCACTGAAACGGTGAAATCACACTGAGGAGATCAGGTTTGGACTTTATTTCAACCTTTAAATGCGGTCTGACTGTTTGGTCGTAGATATAACAATATTATCATTCAAGTTAACTCCCTGCCTATCCTGGAGGATCACTTTTAAGATTTTGGTTTACAGCGATGAATGAACAAAGCTTTCTTAATCAGTTCATATTTACTGTCGTATGTCACTACATTTGAGGATACAGGTTCACAGCACTGTGTAATATTACACAATGCAACTCAGTCCAACACTCAGCTGATACATTTTTCTAACTGCACCAGCCAATCAGGCTTTTCAAGTTTTTTGTTTTTTAGGCAACAGGGAACACTGATACTGATACTGCTCTTCATGTTACACCATTTAAAGGATACTTTCTGTTTCCTGTGGAAATATCCAGTCTTCAAAGAATTTGAAGGTTACCAAACTGAGGTCACCAAAGAAGTTCTAAAGCTCTCCGGTGGCCAGGTCCGTGAGGTGGATGAAATTTTCCCTGAGTTCCTTAAGGCTATGGATATCATGGGACTGTCCTGGTTGACAGGCTTTTGCAACGTCATGTGGTAGTCAGGAACAGAGCCTCTGAAATGGCTCTGTGCCTGACTACCACATGATGTTGCAAAAGGCTATGGATATCATGGGACTGTCCTGGTTGACAGGCTTTTGCAACATCATGTGGTAGTCAGGCACAGAGCCTCTGAAATGGCTCACTTTGGGGGTGATTCTCTTTTTTTAAAAGGGAAGCCAGAGGGTGTGCTCCATCTTCATGGGGACCACACTCCTCAGCTTCCCCAGTAAGATCTATGCCAGGGTGCTGGAGAGGACAAGCCATCTGTTAGTTGAACCTCAGATTCAATGAGGTTTCTGTTCTAGTTATGGAACACTGGACCAGCTCTTTATCCTCTCAAGGATATTCAAGGCCGTGGGAGTTTTTCCAACCACTCTCTATAGGTTTTGTGGACTTGGAGAAGCCATTCGATCACGTCCTTCAGGGTGTCCTGTGTGGGGTGCTTCAGGAGCATAGGGTTTCTGGCTCATTATTAAAAGCCATTTGATCCCTGCACATCTGCAGTGAGAGCTTGGTCCAAATTACAGTAAATCCCAGTTCCCAGTTGGTGTTGGACTCCACCAGGACTGCCCTTTGTCACGGATTCTGTTCATAACTTTTATGAATAGAATTTCTAGGTGCAGCCAAGGGGTAAAAAGTTTCTGCTTTAGTGGCCTCAGGACCATTTCATCTGCATAAAGCAGAGATGCTTTTTGCAGATGAAATGGTACTTTTGGCTTCATCGGGTGGTGAACTTCAGCTTGGTCTGGGATGGTTTGCAGCCAATTGTGGAAATGGAAATGAAAATCAGCACCTCCAAGTATGAGACAGATAGATTGGTGTGTTGTCGGCAGTGGATGCCTCCTGGGTGCCTCCTAGCTGAGTTGTTCTGGGTATGTCCCTGGTGCAGATCCGGGACACACTAGAAATATTATATCTCTCAGCTGGCTTGGGAATGCCTCAGTCTCCCTGGAGAAGAGCTAGAAGAGGTGGTCAGGGAGAGGGAGGTCTGGAAGTCTCTGCTTTCACTGCTGCCCTCATAACCCAGATCCAGATAAGCAGCAGCAAATGGATGGATGGATGGATGGGTGTTTAGATTTGTAGGAGACATTTAATTTAAATTTTTTGAAGTGGGATTTTATCCAGTGCTGAATTATTAAAGCTGCTCTGAGACAACTCACTGAAAAAACCAACGTAATAACGGGCCTGCATAAACAACCTATGTGGTCATTTTTCAAAGGAGGACAGGCTCAAGTTTAATGTTTATCCTGTATTACCCTGACCACTCCAGTTTAACAAAAGAAAGACTGATTAATCAGGTTATTAAATCTGAAAAAATAAATATAGTTGAGATAAAACACCTTTGAGATAATTTTTACTATTCTGTCTGACCATTAATCTAGGAAATAATGCACAAGTCACACACCCAGAGCAATAATTTAACAAAATAAACTTTTTCCTAAGCGGGGTTTGTCCTTAGACAAAGAGTGAAACCAGTTCCTGGTTTTATGAAGTCTGACATAGCTTACCAAATCTTATCCTTCAAGTCAGACTTTCTCTAACTTGATGTCCTATTTTGCAGAATGTCAGAATACCAGAACAATCTAAATGGGGAGGAAAACTCCCCACTGAGTCATGTACCAGGAACAGGTGTTGAACAACCAGAGGACACTAGCAATGAAGTAATCGGCATCAGTGAGGAGCCTCCTGCGTGCTGCTGCAATGACAAGTACCACAGGAAACTGGCCATTGCTAGCATTGTCTGTGGATTCTCCTGCTGTGGAGTCCCATCTTTGGTTTATTCTGTCAAGGTATTTTATTTTCTCTTTTTGTTGTCAAACAACAAGTCATGTTTGGAGTGGATGCAGGCAGCTCTAAACTGCAGTAAACTAACATTTGAAAACTTGAGTATAAGCATGTTTATATTTATTGCTTTGACTGGTCTGTGATGCTCAGTCACATCTTACCTGACATATGACATAAGGCCAAGTAGTTCCTCTTAGTGAATCCAAAAATTTTGATGCATCTCTTATGAAGTAATTATTAGCTGTTTTTGCAAGTACTAAAAATAATAAACCTTGGATGATATCAATGTAAGTAGCAGAGAGGGGTGTTAATCAGTTTCAGCTGCTTTGGTGTTGATGAAATTAACAGCAAGTGCACTAGAGGGGCAACAAGGAGACAACCCCCAAAATAGGGATGGTTTACAGGTGGAGGCTATGGACATTTTTTCTTTTCATTAGTTTTGCATTTGGCTAGGGTCAGTGTCACTACTGGTAGCATGAGATGATACCTGGACCCTACAGAGGTTGCACAGGTAGTCCAACTCCTCCAGGATGGCACATCAATATGTGCAATTACTAGAAGATTTGCTGTGTCTCCCAGCACAGTCTCAAGAGTATGGAGCCAATTTCAGGAAACAGGCAGTTACTCTAGGAGAGCTGGACAGGGACGTAGAAGGTCGTTAACCCATCAGTAGGACCGGTATCAGCTCTTTTGTGCAAGGAGGAAAAGGATGAGTGGCTGCCAGAGCTACAAAATGACCTCCAGCAGGCCACTGGAGAAAGGGTCTAGAGAAGCCATAGTGAACGTTATGGTGTCTGTAACCTTGTTCAGCTTGACTGATTTGGTGGTGGGTCAGTGATGGTCTGGGGAGGTATATCCATAGAGGGACCAAAAAACCTCTACAGGCTAGGCAATGGCACCCTGACTGCCATTAAGCATCAGGATGAGATCTTTGGACCCACTGTCAGACCCTACACGGGTGCATTAGGTCCTGGGTTCCTCCTGAAGGAATTGATACCATTGACTGGCCCCTAGCACATTAGCCACTCCATATATGTATAGATATATAGCATTTTTCCCCTTTGAGATCTGTGTATGTACATCTCATTAACTATTAAAGACACAATTGTTTTACCATTTTGCAATTTCTAATGTCTGTACACCAGCCTCCACTTACAGGTGCCCACAGTTAGTAACTGACAAAAACTTTAACCATTATATCTGCTCACAACTATTAACCATTGTGTTCCTTTGGCATAAGGCCTGAAATAAAGTGTTGTCAAGTTTTGGTTAAATCAACCTATTGATTTTCTTCTTTAAATTAAAAATATTGTCACATCATTACATCAACAGGCTGAGAATGCTGAGAAGGCCAAGAGGACGACAGACAAGAAATCCACAAAGTATTTACAAGAGGCCAAAAAATGGGGCATCATCTCCATTGTGATGTGGGTTTGCCTCCTGGTTTCAGCTTCATTGGTGCTGGTGCTGGTGCTACTGCTACTGGTACCAGACTGCACACAACTAGGGGAAATCTGCTGATTTCTGATGTTTATGGAGACAAGCAGTGGACAGAACAAAGCTGCTGAGTCAACAACTATGAATACTGAAGCTGTGGAGAAACTAAATATTACATTAAACAGAAAAAGAGACTATATTAGTTTTTTCTGTGCTGAAAGGGTTGTTGCCCTCATTTACATTTTTCTAGTTCCTTTAGTTTTTACACAAAGAGCAAATATAGCTGAAAATGCTCTTAAATATCTTACAACTCTTTTTATGCTGTAATTTTTATTTGACAATATATGGACATGTGGACGTATTCAAATGTAAAAATCCAGCGCTGCCTAGTTAAGAGAAAATGACACTACATTACACATTCTATATATATATATATATCTATATATCTATCTATCTATCCATATCTATATCTATCTATCTATCTATAATATTATATTATACCGGTTACTCTCCAGTAATGACGCAATCCTTAATATTTTTTTACCATTAAACTTTAATATTGTTAGAGTAAATAACTACAGATGCTACAAAAGTTAAATCAATCTGACTCTAAAATAACAACATATACTTCAGGACTGAGTCTGAGTCTCTGGAGATATAATGTGTGGCAGTGATCAGGGCAGTACTTCACCAGGACATTATTAGATCCTGTTCTTGGTGTACCTCATTGGCATTATTGCATTGCTATCGTTTTATCTTTATTAATGTCAAATGTATATATGTGCTGTACTTTTATACAAACATTAACAGAAACACTTTTATAATAAAATGCCAAAAGTTTGTGCTCTGAGCTGTTTGAAACATTTTAACATGCATTCATTAAAAAACCAAAAAACACCACTGATTACAAATAAGCCTACAAAACACCAATTTAAACACATTTTTACAGTTAAGGCAATCTCATTAACATTTGGCAAAGATAAAAAAAAAAAAAAAAAATGTATAGGTTGTTTTATAACAAGTTACCACTTGCAATACAAATATAAACACCACAAAAAAACAAAAAACAAACAAACAAACAAAAAAAAAAACAGCAGTTGACACGTCCAGTCTTGATTAGAAATGCTCCCTGGAACGCCATGTTGTCTTTGTTATATTTCATACAAACAAAATCTCGAGAGTTATGAAATTACAAACACAAACCCTTCACTGAGGCTGTGCCCTGAGCTGAGAGAATGATGTACGCAGTCCAAAATATTTGCAGACACACTTGATTGTACAAAACGTGGTTGTGAAACTGGTTCCAGTGAAAACAAATCTCCTCCTGGCACCTTTAAAAGTGTATTGCATTCAGCATTTAGTTATTTAAAAAAAAAAAAAGAAAAATATATAGCTGCCTTTATAACCACTTACAATGGTGTGGACAAGTCACAACATGTAAAGTGAGACTTTCTTTCAGAACAGACAGCACATTAGGAATCTGTATCAGGGCCATTCTTGGTAAATAAAACTATGCAGACTGGGGAGGAGTCATAGTCCATGAAAAAAATATATATATAAAGATTCATCAGATTTAGAAATATGTAAAAGTTTGTGATTTATGCTGACAATCACCATATCACCACCAAAACATCCAGACATTGCTATGAAGTGAGCATCTTAAAAAGAAAACATGCAAATTTTAATCAAGCGATCGCTTTTGCACATCAGTTACTGCTGCACCTCCTCACTAATGTTTGCATGCAACATTCCCCCTTTACATACTCTTAAAAGTTTACCACTTCAATCTCAGAAAATCAGTTTTTTTCCCCCTCCTAAATGTTTTTTCTTTTTTTTTTTTTTGTTACACCTCAAATGGCCCCAACACACTTGCAGAAATCAGATGCAACCTGCATCATCATTTATTAAGGACACAGTCACTGTAAGTGAATGGCACTGAGACATCCTCATGGGGAGTTTGTGCAGATTTCTGGTAACTCAGGCTATGCTATGATACTGCGATCAAATCAAGAACATCAATTGTACCTTCAACTGATATTCTTAAATTTCCCCCATCGCAGTTGGAAAACGACTAAGGAGGAACGGACGGCGACAATGAGGACTGAAAAAGCTACTTACTGTACACACTGATGTATGATGAATTTTAGCACTATTTTTAAACCACTTTTATGAGGCAATACTTTAACGGTGCTATGATGTAATGTTCTTCAACTTGCAGACTATAAATGCTACAGAATAAACATTATTCTTCATTTAGAACTTGCCACCACAAAATTTATACACAGACTGTGCTGACAAAAGAAGCGCTGGCACACTCAGTCTTCATGTTGAAATATTTATATAAACAGTATTATCTGTTGGCTGCCAAAACAGTCATTTGAGAGGCATCTATTAGCTGTCTTTCTGATCACGAATCAACCACAAATTGAGCTGATCCAGCTTTGCACAGAGCAGCGAGTCCACATCCTGCACACTGAGGGATGGTTCGTCTTTAAGGAAGCCTCCTCGTCGGGTTCTGGAAGTGGAAATACCTGCTTTACCAACTCCGACAAGAGGCTTCTTTGGTTTTCTGGCCTCGCCGACCTCCAGGAACTCCAAAAATCGTTTCACACGCCTCTGGCCAAACCAGGACTCAGAACCATTCCTGCGATTGAGAGGCACCTCAAATATGGTTTCCAGCCGGCTGAAACACAAATGACACACACACACACACACACACACACACACACACACACACACACACACACACACACACACACACACACACACACCTTTTCATTTTCAATATAGTTATTCAGCTGATTTATATTAATGACTTCTCCTGTGGTGCCACCCTCTGGTTAAACTAAGCGTTTTTACTTCACTATAGCAGTAGCAGCTTGCAGACAGTGAAACTATAGGAGTGCCCCAAATCTACACAAACTCTGAATCTAAGCAGGATTTGATTATGTAGTGTGTTCATAATTGCTAATTATATTTTAATTTAAATTAGAAAACATCAATGACTTAAACAGTATTTGTTTATCACAATAGATAAAAAAAAAAAAATTCACTGAGATGTGAATTTTAAAATTTGATAATTTTTTTTTTTTTGGTGACCTTGGCCTTGAAAATAAACTCATGTTTTCACAAAGTTGAATTAATTTTGGTTCAGAACTTTTGGAATTATATGGCTGGCAAACAAACAAGGGTGAAAACCTGCTTGGAAGTGAACTTAGTCAAGACTAGCATCATTTGACATATATATCATATGACTTCTAATAGCAAATTTATGGTGTTGTACTTGTTTCTGGTTGTGTGCTGCCCTCCAAAAATCCAGTGTCATGTAGCTCTAAGTGGATGATGCTGTGCATGTGGGTGAATGCTGATTGATTGAACAGTAGGAAAAGGAGCAACAGCAGACTTCACCACAATCGGGAGAAGTGCAAAAAGAAAAAAAAAAAAAAAAAAAAGCCCACATCAAAGCTCAAAATACAGCATGAGACGCACATATGGCAGCTGCAGTGATCCACTTTTCATTGTGTTAAACACTCTGTTTCACTTCAGCTCCTAGGTTATAACCTCCCTCTTCTCCGCAGCTGGCAAGGACCAACAACAGGACAAACAAAAGTAGCACACAGACCAGTGATGCTGCATTCTGGTGACAATAAATAGCTACAACATGTAGACAAAAGTCTGCAAAGCTGCCCATAGGCTGTGCATTGGTCCACAGCAGAATCACGTTTTCCACTCAAGGGGAAGAGCAACCAGGGTGACTAATCAGACATGAAGCCAACACATTCAGAAACTGAAAGATTAAGGGAAAAAGGAGTCTGAAAAGCGCTTCTCTTGACTTACCTTTCAGGGGGTTTACTGAAATTCTTGTTGGTGTAAATTTCCTCCAAACTAAACTCCTTCTTTTTCAGCCTGTAGTGTAGCAGAACAAAAAGATAAATCATTGCTGCAGTATTCGTGAACATGGATTAGAGAGAAATCAATAGACAACACACATGTGCTGAAAAGCACTGACATAAATTTCCTTTCATTGGTAGGTCAGTCAGTAGAATCTGTCCTACTTTCATACACAACATGAAGTGGAGGCAGGAGTTCCATGTTTTTTGTTGCAAATTATAAATCATGAATTTATAGATTTTAAATCACGGGTTGTGGTATCTCCCTTACCATGCCCTTCTACCCACATATGCCAATTTTGATCATGGAAAACAGGTCTATGAAACAGGTCTAAGAAGCACCCATTACATTTTGTTACATTTTTTTAAAAAAGCATTAGTGCTAGGGATGTACCAATTCAATGTTTTCCTGTTCCAACACCTCGGTTTGGTAGGCATCTGCTAATACTGAATATCGATCCGATACCCATGTTAAATGAATAAGCTTAATCCTGACCCAGAAGAAGAGACTTTAAAATCATTCTAATATTGATAAGGCAATATAAGACTTGACTTGCTGTATTCTTAATAGTGTAAAATAAAAAGTAACAAATATATCTCAAATATAAATTTACAGTTAGCATTTATTAGTAAAATTTAAAAAAAAAAAACAAAAAACAGGATCAAACTTAAAAATTGTAATGCATTTGCACAAGTCTCATTTTATTAATTACTGCATACTGATGTCATTTATTGTTAAGATAGCTTCCCCTCTTTCCCTGCTCCAAGTTTTACTGCAAGTGCACTTGCTCACACACACGCTTGATTCAAGATACACGTTAAAGGAAATAACATGAATCGAATCGGCAAAATGTTATTTTTCCTTAACTGCAGCCACAGTTTCCCAAAAAGTTCTGCACCAATCACAGAGAGAGAGAGACAAAGTCAGTGAAGGCAACATCATCTGAGCTTTTTGTGTCACCTGTTAGCATCCATAATTCTAGCTTTCTGAGTCAGAATTCAACTGATATCAGAATCAAATATTGAACTTTGCGTCCCTAATTAGTGCATCAGTAAATACAGCCGAAACTGTGTTTTTTGAGCAACTACTATGTCTATGCTGACAGCTACCAACAGCTAACAAAAAGAAAAATGTTGGCAAAATAATAAATTTTAATTATAAGCATTTTTAAGAATGGTGGGACTATACAAATTTAATAAACGCCACAACATACCAAATGCCATTTGCTGATTCAAACATTGAAGTAAACCCCGATCCCTCCTATATTTATATAGAGCACATACCTGATTGGTTTGGGCAGCCCCATGGGTGTCAGGTTGTTTTGGGGTTTGGGTAAAGTTTTCCGAATTCTGATAGAAGACACCTTTCTTCGTTCCTCATGCTTTTGCACCTCCTGTAGCGATGAGCAAGGAAGTTAACGATTTTAGTGCTGCTGCATTAAACTGAATTAATTTTAAAGTGTAAAGTGAGACAACTGTACACACCTTGTCCCCTTTGCACTTATTTTAAATAGTGTGTACCTTGATTTCAGAGTCAGAGAGAGCCTTTTCTTCTCTTAGCCCCACATCTTCAAACTCCTGACTGGAAGAACTTGTGTCCTCGCCATCATCATCCTCCTCACTCTGTTGTCTCCTCTCAGTCTCACACTCTGATGGATTCCCACTTCAGAGAAACCAAGAGTTAATATCAGCATGGCTTTGACACCTCTGAGCATACTACAAGCTTTAATAAGAAAGTTACCTGGTGCTAGAATCCATGGCAGCGCCAGAGGAGTCTGTTCTTGAATGGTGCCATGTGGAGGAGCTTAATGGGGATGTCAAAGAGAAAGAGGAGGAAGGAGAGAAAACATGACTTGAAGTGCTGGGGCTTCCAGCAGCTCCTTTGCTGTCAAACTTCTTAGAAAGGAAAGCCAGCGGGCTTGAAAGGAAGCAAGAAGCAAGAGCTGAGATGGAGGTGCTGGGGGAAAGTGCAAGACTAGGAGGCAGGTGATGAGTGATGGGGTCATATGGGGCAGATCTTCTTGATGGGTACACCTCTTTACGAAGACACAGAGGGGCAATCTCCCTCTCCACTTCCACACTGCAGACTGTGTGTCGACGGGCCCGCCGCAGGGATTTCGGTGCATGAGAGACAGAAGGACTGTGGGAGGACTGGTGTGATGTGTGAGCCCTGCTGAGATGTGGTGAAGTCCAAGTTGTGTCATGGGGACGCAGGCAGAGGATCTCTGGGCAAGAGTAGCTGCGTAACAGGCGGTTTGAGAAGCTGTTTTTTGATGAGAGCGCACCTGATGTTGCCAGGCTTGCATCATCCATGGTGACAGAGTTTGTCACCTCTTCACTTTTGTGTGTCCTACTGTGCAGAACCCTGCATTTTTTCCTTTGGTTATCTGCTTGCCTAGGCTTAATGTTAGCTCTTCTTGTGCTAGACCTTAGTCTAGAGAGATTGAAGCTGCCGTCATTACCAACCTCAGAGTCGATGTGAAATATTTCTTCTGCTACAGAAGCAGAACTCTTTAGTTTCCTATGAGCAACATGCCTATTTTCAATATTTATTTTTAGAGGACAGTCTAAATTAAGTTGTGGGGGTAGAGGAATGGGCTGGAAACTACTTTCAAAGGGAGTCATTTCAAAATACACAGGGTCCGTTGTGTTTTTACTTTTGCCTTTAGACTGACTCTCTTTGGTTATAAAATTAAGGTTGACACATGGCTGTGTCTCTTGAGTCCCACTAGATCCAAATGATTGAGGAGCACCTCCAAGACCCTTTTTGGGTCTCTTGGACAGGTGGCTCAGCCCTCTCATTGAGTCCTTTCCTTTTTCAGCATGCTGAGAGGTATTAACATCCTTAGGCATGAGTTCTAATTGCTCCACTGATAGTACTGATGAGGTAGACACCAAAGAGCTGCCTGATTCTGTTCTTGAACTCATCTGATTTGGTGATTTCCGTTTCTGTGGCTTCTTGTTAATATTCCCACATTTGCTTGTGCTCTGGAGCTGCTTTATATGAGGATGGACGAGAGCTTCAGGTGACGGCTCGTCTTGTTTTGTAGAAGTGATGGCCACAGTAGTTTCAAGATCCATAATACTATCAATATTTACATCAGATTTACTAAGAACTGTTCTTTTCTGCCTTTTGCATGAAGCAGCAGTCTTTGCTTTGATGCTGCAGCCTGTGTGGTTGTCTTCTAACACACCAGTGGTTTTATCCTGTGAACAAACAAACATGGCATCAGGGGAACTTTCAGTTTGCGAGTGCAACACCGCTTCATTGATTGTAGCAAGCATTTCTTGACCAGATTTTCCTTTCCTAGTCACTCTTGTTGACACAAAAACAACCGGTCTTTGTCTCACAAGTTTCGGTGCTTCTTCATTGATCAACTCAATTTCCTCTAGCCTCAACCCTCTCATTATGCCGCTGCCTGAAGCAATGTTTGATAACTCTTGCTTTTGTGCATCTTCTGTATGTGTATCTGCTGTCAGTCTTTTTCTCTTTATGGAGTCTTGGGAATGACAGTTCAGTTTCAACCCCCTCTTTTCAGAAACTGAACACTTGACGGGATTTAGCAGACACTCCTGCTGTTGCAAATCTAAAGTGGACCTCAGAGTTCTTTTATTAACACCGTCATTGAGGCTCTTTTGGAGGGTTTGACGAACCAAGCGACAACTTTCCGTGTTCCCATTTTTTTCATCACCATCAGGCTGAAAACAGTCCACTTCAGGCTGAGTGTAACAGACTGAAAAAGATGATGACAGCATTTTCTCAGAGTCACTTGAGTCCAAGTTGTTTGATTGAACCAAGCTCTGGTAAGACAGCTGCTTGTCACGGACCTCTGGGTCAGACACTTCCGTAGAGTTAACAGTCTTCAAGTCAGATCTATTTCCTGCACGTTTTCTGTGACGTGGTTTCAGATGGACGGAAGTCTTGACTTTCTGGAACATCAAAGCACTACTCATCTTTGACCTGGATTCACAAGAGGCACTTGCATTGGTGGAGGACCGTAAAATGATAGAGGACCCAACAGGCTCTGACACAGTACATGGTGAGGGGCAGTGTGGCAAAGGCACTAATGCAGGTGAGTTTTTTTCCTTCTGATGCACTGCAAATTCATCAACTTTTTGAAAACTAGATGTTGAATCCCCAACAAACTTTAGTTTTTTACAATATTTAGGAGCAACCATTTTTATGTTTTGCGCATCTTCTACACCAGTGAATTCATGCTGACTAGCATTGTCATCCTGATTCTCATTCTCACGTTGTCCTTCAGGATGAAGCGTACTGCTTGGCTCTGAGCATTCAACATCATTTGCTCCATCAGTCTTTAGCTCAATGAGGCCATCGGGATCGTTCGCTGGCAGTGGAGGACTGGTGGCTCGGAAGAGTTTAACAGGACTCATGACTATCTCTGTGAAACTGGCCATCTTTGACTTGAGCGACTGAAACAACGGGCCAATCGCCCATCCCTTTGAGGAATATGCATTTTCAGCAGTCTGCTCAGCAGCCAAATACCCGCATGTATCCATGTCAGATTTGGGGGCATCGAGACTCTGTGTGGTGTTTTCATCCAACAGCTCAGCTACATTTTCTCCTGGAGACAGATTTAATTTCATCTGTGGGGCTTTTTGGTCCTTTTGCCTATGAGGGAACAAAAAGTAAAATTTGATTTTCAGAGAAACAGCAGTCAGAATTTAGAAGCAATGTCAAATCATAATAATCACATAAACAAAAGTTTCTACAAAACAAACATTTGGTTATCCACATCTTGACTGATTTTCCACCAATCTGTTGTCACAGATTATATGGAAAACAACTTGATCCATGCACATGTCAAAGGGTTTGGTTACAATTACTATACTCCAGACTGTTTCTTATTCAAGCCGTAAAATATAAGATTAATAAAAATGCCTAAATCAATATTTCTAAATAATTATCAACTAGACACAAACTGAAAAATTATCAGTTACACTTACCTATTTTGGCATTTTGCTGTAAAGTCAAAATCAAAACCATCCTGCAAAATAAGCACATAAATATTTTAGAAATATTTCATAAACATTAAGGTATGTTTGGCTGAGCACTTATACCAGCCAAGCTGCTGCTCAAACCAACCAAACACATTAAAATAGTGCTCTGGATGAGAGGAAAAAAAAATCCATGCTAATTTTCCATTTAATTTTGTTGCATAACTTTCTGCATAATTATAACAAATTAGTGTCTCTCATGGTATTTTTTTTCTCTTCAATTTATAGTTTTTCCTTCACAAATAAATAATTCTCACATAGACAAAATGAGTTGTAAACAGCTGATACCAAGTTTGGTTGCTTAATGACCTCTTTGGTCATTTGTGTTAGTTCTGGATTAACAATACAAATTCACTTCTGCAAAGAAAACATTGTTCTCTTTAAAATCTGCAGTCTCCACAGTTTTAGGTCATATTATGACACTCGATTGCTTGTCTATGTCAGATGCAGCAGACCGTAAAGGAGGATTAAGTCGCTCAATTAACCCTCACACCCAGTTTACTGTACAGGTCTACTGTATAGCGTCTGCATGCAGAGATTAGACACTGACAGCTTGAAAAGATGAAAAAACTATGACCGAGGATGGACAGGCTGTCTCAGTTTATCTTTTAATCTCTCCTTTAGCTCAGAGCTAATATCAGAGCTATGTGATAAGAAAATGTAGCTCATGGAATCAGATATTCACCTTGTTTTGGCTCTCATGTACATCTGTTCCTTCAGCTCTCGACAGCTTAGATTGTGCCACTTGCACCTATATGTGAAAGAGATGGTGCTTTAACACTGATTTATTCCATTACCAAAGACCATAAAAATTCCTTTATGTAAGACTCCTACCATAATCCCACTCTCTCTTTGTCTCTTTGTGGGGGACGGATTCTGTCTGCACGGTCTCTGAGCCGCTTGACCGTCTGTGCTACTGTGTTTTTTAGGAGTTTGAGCTTGGATGCCTTGAATGCGACCACTCCTTCTGTGGCCAGATATTCCATCCTTTGCACAGCTGTGAAAGGGTAAAATAAGAAAGAAAAGGAAAAAAAAAATCCAAGTTATGATGAAAACCATTTATTGATACAGTATAACAGAAACAAAAAATAATAAAGTCTGCATAAATGTAATAGCTACAAATCATCTGATAATTGATATCCAACTTCCTACGCAAGTTTTACACCAAACCAGGTTAACAAATTCTTTCATTTAAGTATTTATGAAAACACAAATAATCCCAGCTAAGCTTCACTACCTGCAAGCTTTCACAGATCCACCCACTGTCTGGAAAAGCTATTTAAAGCTAAATACTAGTGGTTGTCTGCACTTCAGAGGGGTGTGCTATGAAGCACATTCAACATTATAGCCAGGCTTTCCTTGCAAACCTCAGTCAGAAATAATGGGTATCACAATGGTGGTTATCAACTTTCTCTGTTAACTCAGGCTTTGTGCTTCAGGCTGTACACACTCACAAAAAAGGAGGCTTTTGATGCATCATTTCAATCTTTTGTCAGCCAAAGTGGATCAGCTGAGTACCACCTACTCCAATTAGAGACAATGTGATGATGAACAGATGACAGAGAGCTCTAAAGAAAATAAAAATAAAATGGCAAAAGGCAATGCTATTGCTGCTGCTGCTGCAAAAAAAGGAAAATACCAATTTGGATTAATATATTTATTTTAACACTCTGTCGTGCAGTGACAGATCATTAGAACTCTGAAACTTTAAGATTGATACATTTAAACATTACAGGCTAATCAATGTGTTTAGGTCTGATTCTGTCCCATAGCCTGAAAGTGGAAATTACTTTAATTTATCACCACATCAAAGTGAAGTTAATTTTATTGCATTAGAACTAGCAGCAGATTAAATTTATACATTTTTTCTGTATCATCAACTGAATACATGCAAATTTTGACACATACTGTGCATGACTTCATTAGATGGCATTAGCAGGTAAGGCTCAACAGGTTCCTTATACAAAATGTAATCCTTCATATAATCTACATCACACTTTGAGGTTAAAATAAATAAATAAATATATTATACACATACATATACATATATATACACACACAAACTTTTTAAAAAAAATAAATTTTAGCCTTTGTCCCATTTAGAAAGTCACCAAGACTGTGAAAAAAATACTTTAAGTGGTGCTTTTTACTCAAATTTTAACACTTCTCTGTTTATAAAATATCCAAAGTAAGCTAAAACAGTCTCTGGCTTAAATACACATGGACCAATCATGGTTATGTAAGCAACGATCCACTGTGACTCAGAAAAATCCCTGATACTGTAAATAAAAGAATCAGTGAAAATGTGGTGCTTACAGCTGATTTTAAATCACAACTTTTAACATAACCTGATCTGGATCAAGTTGTGTGTTCATCCATGTACCACGATGGTGAGCTATCCAGGTTAAAAGAGGGCCACCTTTGTGAAATGGAAAATTCTGACTGCAAGCTTGGCATACCTCGCTGACCCATTACTCTTGCTTCATAGTACACCCCTCAGGTAAGGCAGATTGCATTGTTTACCTCTGGTGGCAACTCAAGACACCTTAATTTAGTCTTTTGAAAAACATCATGAGGCACAATGCTTAGCTGCACAGAATACTAGATTCATACAGACAAAACTAGACAAGTGAAGTCACTAAAGTGACAAATATGCTGAACATGTACACTGTTAGTAGCTAAAACTGTGAAAATTTATAGGTATTAAAGGATGTTAGCCTAATTTCAATCTGGAAAATCCCACTATGCGTCTTCAAGTCCTATATTCATTGTTGCATTAAAGTGCCCTCAAGCAAGAGAGGGGAATTACACAAACAGCAAAAGAAACCAAGAGGTGCCGGGACAACTATACCTGGGAGTGATGGAGGAAAGGGAGAGGAAAGGTGGTGGAGGTTCACTGTGGGGAGGTGCACTACAGAAAGGGTTTGGGGGTTTGGGGTCTTCATCCATTGGACAAACTATCTGAGTGAGTGAGTCAGAGGGATAAGTCAACATCCCCTTGCTCTCTCGCTCTCTCTTTTTCCCTCTCCTTGTCTGGCCTTCTCTGCAAATAACAACAATGGAAAATAAAACAAACATGCGGGGTACATAAGCAATTGAAATTAGGTCTTAAAAATGATGCTTCACTTACTTTCCTAATCACTGTGATGGGAGTTTATTCTGCAATTTAAAAAAAAAAAAAAAAGGAAGGTTTTTAGCATATGCACACAAAATGTCACAAAATACGACATAGCACCAAGACAGAAGCCTTTTTTTGTCAAGATTTACTATTATATAAAGCCAGGAAAAGCACACTAAAACAGAAATTTGAGATATTTAATATAGCGGTCTACTAAATGATAAATAAAAAAAAAAACAAGATGTAAGACAAGAGTAAAACGAATATTGTAAACAAAAAAAAAATACACCAATAACTGAAAACATGAATTATTCAATATGCATTACAAAAATGCCTAACAGTGTGAAAAAAGGTTTTAATTTCTTGCAGTAGTTTTATGCAGAGATATGACGCAGAGATAATGACATTTTAAGTGCAGTAGAGGCAGATGTGCGCAAGTAAATGTTTTAATCGAAGTCCTTTAGTTTAGAAGCGCTTTATGAATAGTTCAACGCCCATTATAATAAATAAAAGTACAATAATAGTTACATTAGAGGCAAACCCCTCAGCTCTCCACCTTTGAATTTGAGCTCTCTATGCCAGTCATAGCGGTTGGCACTCAGTCTCCTTTCACTGGAGTCCGTTAGTGAAAAGTTGTCTAAGCTCACATCTAACACAAGCTGGTGAAAAAACAGCAAAGCAGCAAAAGGGAAATGTACCGGGGCTTTGTAGCTAATTCGTTGCGAAGAAACCCAGTCGGTGTTTTTACGCGAATGGAAACGGCGGTT
This sequence comes from Archocentrus centrarchus, assembly GCF_007364275.1. Taxonomy (NCBI): domain Eukaryota; kingdom Metazoa; phylum Chordata; class Actinopteri; order Cichliformes; family Cichlidae; genus Archocentrus; species Archocentrus centrarchus. Next base: position 29,182,551 of record NC_044353.1, on the reverse strand, counting down.
CCATCAAAACTGAGCGCAGTCTACTTGCTGGAAATCACAGATTCACATTCAAACTTTTATTTATGAGCTAACGTATGAAAACCACAGCAAACCTTAACGTAACCGTGACAATTATTGTCGTACAATACAGTGCTTTAAACGTTTTATCAGAAATAGAGCTTCACTTTAACTCCGCCAACATTGCCAAGACTGACGCCGATAGTCAGCGTATAACAGTCAGTCACCGCACCAGGCATTAGTCGTAGCCGTGAACTGTCATCTCCAAAGGTCCGACCATTTTTATCGGGGAGCTGGGCGCATTTTCAGCTTGTACTTTAGTCGCAAATTGTTACTGCAACTAAACACCATTAAAGAAACTTACCTGAAACGATAAGCTGAACCTCAGTGTAGCAATCAAACCTCGCCGTAAACAAGACATGCCGGACTGACGGCGCCCTGCAGCGACTCGGTGTATCCGTTTGTACCAAACATCTTAGGCGGACGGATTGTCCAATCACAGCGCGACTTGTTTTCCGCCCGGAAAGTACTGTTGAAATCTGACCAATTAGAAGAGGATTATGAGGGTCGCCGTTTGAGGGCAGCCAATGGCCAATGGCAAAGACAAATGGCTGCAAAAATTATTTTTTTTGTTTGTTTTTTTTTATGTCCTCGGGTGACCCAGTATCTTAAAAACCTACAAATGCAGTCAGATGGAATAAAATCAGTGTAGTAGCTCATCAGAATAAGGTTTTTACCAATCAAATTTTAACTATCTTTATATATTTATATTTCTAAAATAGATTTTTAACCAGTTTAATTTATTCATTTCTCTTACCCGAGTCAGCTGTTGTTGTTTTTCAGTACTCATCAATGTAACAATAACTGCTTTTCTCCCATAAAATGTTATAAGAATATCATCTCAATAAATATCATCTAAAAATATACAAAATGTATTATAACACATGACAATGTCAGAACATCAACAGTTTTCACATACAACAGCAAGCGAGTTATACAAATATTTTTCATATTTAATCAACCAACAGTTACTGTAAAGATTCAGCAAATGTATCAGTTGGATTTGATCAGATTGGATTATGTTTATGGATTATTTTTACTTTTGATCTGTGGGCTGAAATACAATGCAACTGAAATTTTGTTTAGGAACCCATTTTTCACGGAGTTACAATCATGGCCATGGAGCTGGACACCATGCTTTTGGCTTTTGAGCCAGAGAAAAATGTATTTAACAAACCAATAACAGAAAATTATATTGCATCCTCAGATCTACTGTCACTACTGCTAGCACTGACTAATCCTGATCCTGTTACATTCAAATAACAAATAAAATAACAAAAACAACTTCCCATGACTGGCCAATAGGTAGCAGTGTGTGGGTGATGCACAAGCATCCACTATGTTGGATGATAGGCAACTATAACAAACACGCATCTGACCTTTGTCTGGGCCACTGCAACACCTTGTTTCTTTTTCAGCCTTTCTGTTGTAGATTTGCTGCTGTACTTAGGATTACTGCATTTTTGCCTGACGCAATTTCTGGAATACTTCAGTATACAGAGGAGTTCATGGTCCACTCAACAACTAACTCCTGATTCCTGGAAAGATTGATAACTGTGAGTGTTTGAATGTTTTCCACTTGTGAATAGTCTTTCTCATAGTAGAATAACGGACTTCAAATTGTTTGAAAATGACCATATAACCCTTACCAGGTGGGCAGCAACAGTTGCTTGTCTAAGATCTTCACAGATGTCTTTCTTCCTTAGATAAGCTACTTCTGTTTTCATGTCACACCTTTGCAGTACCATGTCAAAGACTTTATATGTTGAGTGCCTCATGTCTCTGGCATTTTTTGTACTTATTTTAATATTGATTTAAAATTATTTCTTAAATTTTAGTACTTTCTACACTCTTTTGCACTATTTATACTATACAAATTCAGATTTAGATGTATTGACAGTAATGAAACTTTGACTTTAATGCTTCATGCATGAATGCTCCAGACCAGCAAACTGCCAAAAAGTCTGTGTTTATAGAAGCGCCACATTTACTGATGATCAACTGATCAGCACTGCTACTTACCAACTTAATTTGGTAAACTTGGGATTAAAGATTATAGTATGGACTGTAGGTAAATGATTTTGTGAGTGAATCTACATGTATGTGTAAATATAGGTGAATGTATGAATATATATGTATGGATAATTGTATAGTTTGTTTGTATACATATGAATGTACATGTGGGTCCTTGGCAGGTTATTTGAAAGGAAGAGAATGTTGTCATCATGTCATTCACTGGACAGGACAGAGGGGTAGGATCATGTATGTTTGTACTTCTTTCTACTCAAGCACAGTCACTTAATCAAAAGCCACAACATTCTACCCTATTGAAAATTTGTGGACTACACTTAAAAGCTGGGAAACCAACCAATTTAAATGAACTCTACCAATTCTGCCAAGAGAAGCCAAATATCCAGTCAAAATTATGCCAGAAGCTTGTCGATGGCTACTAAAAACATCTGGTCAGGGTTCGACTTGCTAAGGGGCATTTAACCAAATATTAGGGGGGCGTATGCATACATTTGAGCCTATATGTATACTCAGATCTGGTGTGAATTAGAGAAAGTCCAAAATAAACTGAATTTTGTGTGTCCAATTCTTGTTTTTCAAAGTCTTTAAAGATGTATGCTGTAAATCATTTCACTCTGGAAAAAGAACAATTTAAAGAAAGAATAAAAAGCTCAAAATTACCATGACATTCATGCCCATGATGAGTGTACACAAACTTCTGACAACTATATCTATCTGAATTCCTGTGGAAGCAGTATGGGTGTTATTACACACCGTTTCTGTATTTTGGTCTAACCTTTGTTAAATAATGACATTGTATTATATCATGTTTTAACTAGATTATTTTTATTATGTCCCAGTAGTAAAACCATAAAATGTAAATAGGGCGCACTTTATTTTTACCATACTCTACAGCAGTGGTCTCAAACTCCCAGCCCGCACCCTCCCTGCTTTTGGCCTATGAATTGATGTCAAAAATATAATACAATTTGGGCCTTTAAGGTTTTTTTTTTTTTTTTTTCACCAATTAAGACAACCACTTCCTGTGTAATTTAAATGAAATGAAAAGGTGTATTAGCAGCAGCTGAAGAAGAAGCAGCAGAAAATGTTTTCCACATGTAAAATAAAAGTAGATGGCAAATTCAGACAATTTCAACTATTTTTTTTTTTCTTTTTAGTTTGGTGGAAATCGATCTGCCTTAGATGTAATAAAAAACTTTCTTTCTAAAGGGGTTTTAATCTCAAGCGTCATAATGCGACTAAACACGGAGAATATCATGAGAATGAGGGAGATGACAGAGGAAAAAATAGCTGAGCAGCTAAAAAGAGGATCACTACCAAAGCAAGACCTTTTCCACAAAGCTGGTGAGGACAGTGATCCTGCAACTGAAGCAGGTTACGTGGTCAGTGAATCACCACTTAATCACCAAAGTGGGAAAGCCATTCGATGAAGGACTGTATGTTGAGAGTTGCTAATATGTCCTGAAAAGTGGAGTTTATTCGACAACGTTGCTCTGTCGGCAAGCACTGTGACAGAGAGGATATATAGTGCATTAATCCACTCAGTCAGTCTTTGCCGACAGAGCAACGTTGTCAAATAAACTCTTCTTTTAGTGGCCCTCCAATGCGAGTGCCAGCAGTGGCCCCCAGGTCATTTGAGTTTCAGACCCCTGCTCCACAGTAAATCATTTTGATGATCCTGTCAAAAGCACAGCATCTACCAATGTCCATCACAAATACAACACACTGAGCTTAAAATGGAGTCATTTGGTTCAAGGAATAACAGAAACATGCTAGATAACTTCACAAACACATTATTTATTTAAAAAATAATGTGCAGAAAACAAAACCAGTGTTAAAATGACAGCTCTGACACCAAAAACCTGAAAAATCATGAAAAGGCTGAACAAACATTGTAGATGAAGCATATGATTTGAATGTATTTAATACTGGATATAAATCACGTATAGAGTTCAAAATCTAGTCGCTTGGAACTGTAGAACTGAGATCCCTCTTGGTCCACCCTTCTGCAGTAAACACCACTGCTGAAATAGCCTTCATCCACCCAGTCCTGGAAAGACAGGAGGAACCAAGAAAAGTCCCATATCATTAGTGTTTTGAGGTCTTTATAAACTTAAAATGTGTTAAATAAAAACCTTTAAATCTATGAACTTTATCTAGGTCCCTGACAAATAGCTTTACAAACATTGCAAACAGCTGAAATGAGCTACAATTTGCTTATAGTCCACACTCTTACTTACAGGGCGAGTGAAAAACAATGCAAATGTACTGCAGTGGACGGGGTCAGCAGCAAAATGTATTTGAGCCAAAGTATAAATCAGTATCAGTTTAAATGTAGGCCATATTTAAAATGCTTTCTCTGCCTAAATTGCTATCAGATGGCTCTTTCTAATGAGAAGTGCTCACCTAGTCAGAATGAGGTTACTGTAATGTAAGTACTCTGGTAAACATAACAGGACTTACTAATGACCTCGCAAATACAAGAGAAAAAAAATCTTGTAATTGCCTCAACTGAGTTGCAAAATGTAAAGTCCCTGCCAAATGGTCGAGCTCCTCACAATATCTCTAAGGCTTAGCTCAGACCCCCTTCAAAGGAGACTCATTTCTGCCACTTGTATCTGTGATGTCATTCTTTTAGTCACTAAGAAGATAAACTACAGTACCACATCAATCTAACTGCTATCAATGGCCACCAATGGAAATCTTTTTGTTCAGATCACTTTAAACAGTCACCTACAAATGCAAAGATCAATAAGAGAAAGATTCTGAGCTTATTCACTTTACACAAGTTCCAGCATTCAATTTAAAGTAGTTCTAGGAGGGTACCTGCATCTGCTGGCTGGTGAAAGGGCCATAGACTTCTGAATTAACCTCATTGTCCCACTTGTACTCCCACATTACTTCATCACTCACTGAATGGAAGACAAAATGTGATTAAACCAAAAATATAGTCTTTGAAATTGAAGATTAGCGTATAAAAGTAAGACAAAGTAACCTCTTTTATCATCTTCGTTGTCCTCAGTTGTTTCCCCATGCTTCTCATCAAACTTGTCAGCAAACATGTCAAGCTCATTTTCTTCATCATTCCCCACCGCTGGCTGCTTCCTACTCATGCTCTTTAACCTGTAGGCCAATTTTTCATAGGTTTGCTGATAGATTTCAAACATCCCAGATCCAACCAGTCGGTCAGCTAGTGCTGTGAGCCGATCGAGCTTTTCTGTGTCCCGTTTCGTCTCCTCTGTGGATTCATTTTCTTCCCTCAGCTTTCCCTTCTTCCGTCCAAGGCCTCCTAACCGACGGAGCGCAGTAGCAACTGTTTCTCCAGGCTGCAGTAGTTCAATCAGAGCTTCAGTGAGCTGACGCTGTGTGTAGGATGCCAGCGGATCCTCTGGTGGCTCTGCCTCTTCTTCCTCGTCTTCTTCTTGGTCTGCTTGCTGTTCTTCTCTCTGTTTTTCTTCCTCAGCCTCATCTTCGTCACCTGCTCTGCGTGTACGTTTGGCTCCAAGACCTTTCTTCTTTTTTTTGAAAGGCTGCTCTCTTATTCTCACCTGAAGAAGAACTTTTTATTATTAAAATATGAAGCACATGTAACCAAAATGTAATTATAAACTAGTATAATACAAATACCCAAAAACATGTGCAGGTGCATGGTTGAAAACAAGCAGTGAGGAAAAAAAAAGCCAGAGAATAAGGTGGTATAATAAATAAATAGGAAAAACCAAAAAGCCCAAAACTCAATTACCCAGTCAATGTTGTCAAGCCAGTTGTCTCTAATCTGTTGCTCCTTTTTGATGAAATAGTTTCCCTCTGAGTCAAAGTGTCCTTCCTGCATCTCCTCTTCCAGGTTGAAAGGAGTAATAGAAACTCCCTCATCAAAGTCAATTGTTGCTCCCTCCTGACCTGAAAACATCATTGACATGGTCCTAAATTAACCAAATACCCACAAATGCTTACAGGGTTTTTCCTGGCTCAGAATGGGCCTTTGGCAAAGCAGTACGCATGAGGTAATGAGTCTGTATTACTTTATCAGACAGAACTATTTCCATTTGTTTATTTATGGCCATTTATTTTACTTGTGATTTTCCATTGGCTCTGACTAACAGAAAATTGGGTGGGTGCCAATAATCGCTCTATGCAGGAATAACCTTGGTTTGGCCAAAGCAATACCTTGCAATTGTATGAGAGAACTTAGCACATCGTCTTGTTAAAATAAGGTTGTTTTCTTTATAGTGGGATTATTTGAAGGTAGGACTGCATAATTAATAGCTCTCTCAATTAGCGCCTGACCACATGTGTGCATGTGCCAATCACAACTATTCCTGCACCGCACAGCTTGAAGCTTCCTGGGTGTAGTCTGAATGAGTAACACTGTGTTAAAAGACTAATACAACAAAAATCAAATTAGCACTGCAGAAGGTGAAGCGCTTGTCCCTCGTAGCGGCTCATCATCCAGTGTTTGGAAATACTTTGGACTTAGTGCAAGTAATGTTAACTAAGAAGAAATCATATGCAAACAGTGCTGTGCATCTGCATCACAAAGAAATACAACTAATGTATTCAACTGCCTGAAAAGACACCAAAAACTGCAGTATAATCAGTGCATAAAGGCCAAGAAAAACAATGCAATGCTAACGTGAATCATCCAACATCAGCTCTGACGCCCATAAAAACAAGTACAGCAGGTCTGTGTATCTATCCAGCTCACAAACACATTCCATTTGGCCAAAGATGTGCATTCACTGGTCAAGTTAATGGACCAAAGACATCTTATCCCCGCAAGCAATTGGTTTTCCAATGTGGCAAAGTGACTCCACTACATGCAAAATGCTGCAGAGGGATTTCACAGCTGCGGAGTACTTTGCAGGGACAATAAATGAAGTACAGAACAGGGTTATTATCGTTAACAAAAACGAACGAAATAACGAAAAAACTGAAATTGAAAAACATTGTCGTTAACTGAAATAAAAACTATAATTAAAAGGAAAAAACAATAACTAATTAAAACTGAATTGTGAGTTTACAAAACTAACTGAAATTATCGATAAACTGACTTTCATTTACTATTTTTTTTTAAGCCTTGTGGATTGATATGAAATCATTTTTTCCGCTCTCCGAGTTTAAGCTGGGAGCGCCACAGGACACCTGTGTGAGTGCGTGCACATGTGCGCTCGCTCACCGCGCTGGTCCGCAAAGTAAGAGAAGCGCACAGCGGCTACAGAAACCACTCTGATTCTACCAGGTAACCTGGCCTGCGCCTCTGGAGAAACGGGACTACTTGTCGGGTCCATGCAGCCCAGAACGTTGTGACTAAACTGTTGCGTCCTTGTGCGTTTCCGCCTACTTTATCAGTGAGAGAATAACAATCAGGAATAATAATCAAAGCATCAATATAAGGACTCACAACTGTCAGCAAATTCCTGGTAGGAGACTCCTGAAACTATCAGGATGGACGTGAAGGAATGAAGAAAGTGAAACAAAAAAAAAAAAAACCAGGGACAAATATGTTTGCAGCCAAAAACTGAGCACAAAGAGCGAGGACCAAAAAAGAAGTCCCAGCCTGCGCCGCATATAAAACACCTGCACACGACCACAAGGTAATTAACACCCACAATCCAGCTACACAAGCATAAATGTGGACATGAGGTCGACAACTTCCGTAGGTTATGTACAGGGGCCACAAAGACCCTGCAAGTTTAATTAGCGAGCATCTAACCAAGCTAGCTCCAAAACAGAAGCAGCTTCAGGTGGTGAGAACATCAGGATGCAGCTGGATTTGAGCTTTGACTCCTTCAAAGAGTTTGTTTTTGTCAAACACCACATGTAGGTGTTGTTAATCTGCTGCACTGATGCTGAACTTTATTGTGGAGTTTATTGTAGAATTTATTGAGTTTGGGAATTCATGTTTTTCTTTGTTTCTCCCTGTTGATGTTCATGTGTGTCCTTAATATTGCACAAATTTAGCATGTCTTGTGAACAGTTGGTTGTTGAATATATTTCTTTAAACGGTATCTTCTGTCAAGTTTTCATTACACAATAGTCACTTTTGCGCCTTGAATCTTGCACCTGATTAGGTATGAAAATACTAAAACTAATACTGAAACTAACTGAAACTAAGCATGAAACCAAAAATAAAAACGAGAAAAACCACTCTGAAAACTAATTAAAACTAACTGAATTAGAGGAAAAAAGTAAAAACTAACTAAAACTAAACTATAATGTAAAATCCAAAACTATTATAACCCTGGTACAGAATGACATTATTTGTCTACAAAGATAAATTTATAAGAATTAATGAATGTGAAAGCAGTGCTCTGTTTACATGAGCGTAAAAAACACTTTTGTCACTAAAATCAATGAATAATGATGCAAAATGATCTCAATATTCAACAAAATAATTGAGTAGCCCTAGATGAAGGCCATATCTTAGGTTTCAAAAATATGTTTTGCTTCTGCCTGTTTCCATAGCAGTATACTTGTTAAGTGGTATTTATACTCTGTTATGGACACGGACAGCTGGCGACACCATGGATGAGTAGTCATTCTGATTATACTTCTTTTTAAGTCCACCTGAAGGGCATGCCATGTGTAGCTGATGCATTGCAATATGAAGTCTTGCAAAGGATACATTTATATTTGCTTGATGGTGCTGATCACCATCTACTGTAGTTAATACCTCATAAAATACCACTTCTGAAAAACAAAACTGTCACTTTAAAAAAAATGACTAAATTTGACTCAGTGTGGGAGTACACAGATTTAAATCATGTCAAGAGTATATCTCCTGAAAATGTTATGAACAAAAAATTAAGTAAGCAAGACCACTTATCAATCATATACCACTTTACAGTTACAGTTTAAATAGTCAAAAAGACGTACCCTCCACATCATCACTGGCTAAAATATTATATTTGTTGCTGTTTGTTTCCTCTCCTTCATCCTCTTCATCGCTGTCAAGGGAATGTTTACCCTTGAACCTGGAACCTGGTCCGCTGACAGCTTCACAACTCTATTGCAACAGTAGAAGAAAATAAAAAAAAAAACAAAATTGCATAAATATTTCAAAAAAGTGGAGTGAAATGACACAGCATTTAAAAATAAGTAAAGATTTAGTGACTGAGCCCAACTCATCAATTTGTCCAGCCTTTATTTCCAGATATTTACATCTGGATCTGATGCACAGTTCTGAAGATAACGCCTTTTGTCTGGAGCCACCCATGTTTCTTCTGAGCAAAGTATTGGAAGAGATAAACATAAAATAGATTAAAGTGAATTAGACTTATTATTAATTCCAAATCCTTTGCTTGCAATAACTGCATCAAGCCTGTGACCCACTGCCATCACTAAACTTTTGCATTCTTCTTTTGTGATGCTTTTCCAGGCTTTCACTGCAGCCTCTTTCTCTTGTTGTTTCTTTTGGGGGGATTACTCCCTTTAGTCTCCTATTTAGCAGGTAAAATGCTCTATGGGGTTCAAGTCTGGAGATTGACTAGGCCAGTCAAAGACCTTCCACTTCCTGCCCCTGATGAACTCATTGATTAAGGATCTCGCAATCAGTTCGGTTGCATCTTTCTTTAAATTGAAAGACAAAATGTTTCTGTAGACTTCTGAGTTCATTTTACTGCTGTCATCATGCGTGATATCATCACTGAAGATCAATGAGCCCATCCTAGAAGAATCCATGTAAGCCCAAGCCTTGACATTACCTCCACTGTGTTTCACAGATGAGCTTGTATGTTTTTCCAACACCTTGGTAAAGGTTAGTCTTTATCTCATCAGTCCATAAAACTTTGTCCCAGAATTCCTTAGGATTGTCTCTGTACTTATTGGCAAATTCTAGCCTGGCCTTCCTGTTCTTGCGAATTAGTGGTTTGCATCTTCTAGTGAAGCCTCTGTGCTTTTGTTCATGAAGTCTTCTGCAAACAGTAGACTGAGAGATGCCTTCACTCCTGCCCTCTGGAGGTTGTTGCTGATGTCACTAACAGTTGTTTTAGGGTCTCTCTTTACAGTACATACAATGTTTTTGTCATAAACTGCTGCTGTTTTTCTTGGTCTATCTGTTTGACATCTATCACTTAGTACACCAATGACTGCTTTCTTCTTCAGGATGTTCCAAACGGTTGTACTGGCTATGGCCAATGTTTGTGCAATGGCACTGATTGACTTTCCATCTTCCTGCAGCTTCACAATTGCTTGTCTTTCACCCATAGACTGCTCTCTGGTTTTCATGTTGGTTAATCCTCTACTATAAATGCACAGTCTGCACAAACAAAACCCAAATATGAAACTGAGGGTAGACATTTTGTGGTATTTAATGTCTGAATAATCAACAGGACACACCTGGGCAACAAAAAACAAAAACAGTCACATGGTCCAATACTTTTGCTCACAAGAAAAAGGAGTGGGTGTAGACAAAAGGTGCTATCTTCTGAACTGTGCATCAGATCCAGATGGAAGTACCTGGATATAAAAGCTGAGATGTCGATCTTTTGTCTCATATTGATTTTTTTGATGACAAATCCAAATGTTTTCAGTCCACAGCAAAAATAAAGGGACTGCCTTCACTGTTCCAACACTTTTGGAGAGGAGTGTATAGTCTTTACTAGAGTAAAAGTTATTTATATGATGCATCTCTGTTTTTAGGCTGACTATAAACTATAAATGACTGAGACGATAATGTGTGCTCAGACAAGAGCACCAATACCCTGCCAAACTGGGGTTGAATGATGAAGTAATTATGCCATTCTCTAACACTGCCAAAGTCAAGTATTTCTGATTTGTTTTTGTTTTTTTTAAATCTCAGTTTATTTTATTCATTTTAGTGGTGTCCCTCCAAAGTATTTAGACTGGGCTTAAAATTATGTGTGAACTGGGCAACAATTAAACAAATGAGATGGTCCATTAGATGTTGAATACAGAGCTGCACTACGGGCTACTGTCTGACACAAGCAATCGCTCTGCCAATATTGCTTTGTCACAGATACAGTGGATATAAAAAGTGCACACACCCCAGTTCTGACCTGGTGTGGATTAGAGAAAATCCTAAATAAATTCAAATGTGTGGACCAATTCTTTTTGCTGTTGATTGATTGTTTTTAAGTAATTAAAGATGCATGCTGTTCAATTATACCACCCTGGAAAAAGAACAGTTCAGAGAAACGATTGAAAGCCCAAAATTACAATGACATTCATGATGAGTGTATGTACACTTCTGACCACATCTGTACTTTGCATTTGGGGTGAGCACCATTTGACAGATGTTGGTGTGGAGTCCAGGTGTGTCTTGAGGGTAGGATAGTTGCAACATTAATAAACAATCACCCACCATTTCCCCTTCCCTATGTACATTATAAAACATGAATATATGCCACATTATTTTTACTCCCTGAAATTTAGTATCAGCCTGAGCCACACAGATCTACTATCAGCCTACTGTTGACAGTACACTACTAAGGACTATATACACATCTGTATAAATGACACTGAAATACTACAAAGTTCAATGTATGTAACTGATTTATAACTAAGCATTAGTTTACCATTTTAACAGCGGAAATATCGAAATATTCAAAGTACACGTGTGTGCTGCTTGATTACGTGGTTGTAAATAGCCAGTAAGAATTTACTTATTTTACAAAAATAGTTATTATTGACATCTGCCACCAAAGCAGTCAATACTTTATAACCGAGTAAACAAGACAGCTTTACCTTTTTATTCGGGACGTCGTCTTCGAGATCAAACTCTCCGTTACCGTCCTCAAATGTTACTTTTCTTTTGGACATGGTGCTACAGAAAGGAGGAAAAACAGGGAGTCTTATATTCTTGTGAGACAACTGGAGGTAAGCTGTGATCTTACTTAGAGGTTTTATTAAACTTTTAAAGAGCATAATCCTACAACAATGTAGCAATTAACCACTAACAGACAACTCAGACTAGCTCTCTGGCTAATACGTTAGCCAAAAACAACAGCTACAAAGCGCATGCAAAACAATTGCTACGATTCAAAATGCCTGTGTAGGGGAGGATAACATTTAATGAAGATAATACTTGCAGGCTATATGTGAGATATGCAAAGGAAACGGTTAAATTAATATTCTGCTGTAAAATGGTGTAAAAACCTGCCGAAATGTATTCAAACGACGTTCGTTTTCGTTTCTTCCTTTTATGTTTTCACGACCTCGTTGACAAACGGCGACACGGCGCATTACCGCCACCACCTGATGAGGAGTGTGAATTGGATTTTTATGTGTTTATTATAGAAACATATATAGTGCGTATGTGAGGCTGAACACTAAGGAAGGATAAGAGACCTAGTATCGATTGGCTAGGCAAAACGGTCGAGCTGGAAAGGATGTGCAGCAGATTCGGGTGGTTAAGGATAGAGACTGAAATGTACTACTGAGTTAAGAGAGTGTACTGAGAATATGGAAGGAGTACTTTGAAGAGCTGATGAATGAACAACATGAGAGCGAGGAGGACAGATGGAGAGAAATTAGTGAAAGTCAGAGGAAGCAAAACAGAATACATGTGTGTAAATGAAAGGGTGACAGGTTTAACAGTGAAGCTGCAATGAGAAGAGGTAGTGGAGGTTGATGAATACCTGGAATACCTGGAGTCAACCATCCAAAGCAATGGACAGTGCACAAAAGAGCTGAAGCAGAGAGTTCAGGAGTGGTTGGAGATGAGTGTCAGGGGTGATTTGTAACAGAAGGAAAGCAGCAAGAAAGGGGAGATTTACAAGATGGTAGTGAGACCTGCAGTGATGTATAGTTTGGAGACGGTGGCATTGGCAAAAAACAAAAACAAGAGGCGGAGCTGTATATCCACAGCATATAAGACCCTTGATGTCTTAACACGTCGGACCCTTTTAGAGTCTAAATTCTCTGAGGTCCTTTAGGATAAAAAGGATAAATGGATGTCAAAAATAGACACAATAAGCAAAGAAATGTTGAGCCACATTTTCAGGAGGTCACTGAATGTTTGTCTGCTTTTACATGTATGAATTCACTTTGTCTAAATAAAGCTCAAGACTCAACCATTTACCAAAGGGACATTTGCACCATGTACAATAAAAGATTAGAACTTGTCTAACATCAAGAAAGATAACAGAAAATGTAGAACTGAGAGAGAGCTGAGGCAGATGCATAAGATGTCATACTCCACTTCAGCTTTTAGCATCTCACTTCCCAGTAGCACTTCTTGTCAGTGAGGCTGGTTTCGACTGCCAGTGTATGACCCATCAGCTCAAAGCAGACTCAAGCGTAGAGGAGAGCGAATATAATGTTACCAGGGTTTTGTTACCAGGAAGTGGGTCGAGTTATTTATATTTCAACGCTCGTCCTCTTGTTCCTGAGGGAGAACCTGTGGTAGTAACCTGAAACTATATATTCAAACATTGTCTGGTTCTGGTGGAGAACAATTGGCTTTACATTCAGGAATGACAACAATCAAAAGAAAATATGCGCGAATGTATGAGGTGAAGTCCGCGTGAGAGTGCAAAGTGACACTGTGAGGGATTTATCACTGGCAGGGGTAAGTCTGAGTCACTATTTCCTATAATGTCACTGTTGTTTGAGTCAATAAACAAAAACTATTGGATTTTGGTTGATACAATTTAGCTGCCTGGCTGTACAACTGTTGTCATCATTATAACGTATTTATAGAAAAAGCTTATAATGATTAAATATCAATATGAACACCCAGTGGTGGAACAATATAATATTCATAATGTGGCAGCAGTAATAAAGGGTTGGATCTAGTTTTAACTGTTGTATATGCAGGTATCACACTCACGTTTGACAAGTGTGTTATAGCAGCATTTGGAAACAAGGCTTTTCACATGGCTTAAAGAATAATTCAAATCACAGTTAAAAGACATTAAAAACATAACTTAAATGAGTTCATAGCTTCAGTGCATTTTTATTATGAACAATGATTGTTTCACTAGAAACAGATGTTAAAATCTGCTTTGCCTTATTTGATTTTACTGAAAAACCTTTACATGAACACTCAGTAAGCCTGACTCAGACAACTTTATTGAACTATTATTGCTCATTTTGAGTCTTTCTTTCTAATTCAGTTTTGTTTCAGGGTCGGTCTGTTAAGTTTTTTGTTTCATAACGTTTAGTTTTTGTTTTGTTTTTTCAGTGTTAGTTGTAGTTTTTTTGTATTATTATTATTATTATTATAGTACAGAGAGTATTTGTCAAACACAACACTCGGTGGATGCAGTTGTATTACAGTTGTGTAGACAAATTTATTAGTAGATATTATCATTTCTCTTACATTTCATAATTTTCATCAATTATTTTTTCATTTTTATTTTAATTTTCAATTTTTTCTTTACTTCTTTACACATGCCTTTACTTTTTAAGTTTAACTATAGTTAACTTAACCTCGGTCTGGATACTTTGTAGCATACAGGCAAAACCATATAGTGCTTTAAAATCCATGCTTTGACACACATAAAGCCAGTGGACTGACTTCAGGGCCATGAATGTTTCACTGTGTCACTCTTCTGTAATATATTCTACACATCTAATGCAGTTTCTGGTGTAAATATCATCCAAATATAACAGCAGTTTCTCTTTTACAGGTGTTGTGATGAAGCTTCATGAAAAGATTTTAACCCATTACCTCTCGTGCACCTCTCCAGTGGACAAAGAAGGATATCTATACAAAAAGGTTTGAGATTACATAAATCACAAACAATGTCAAACCAGTTTTTGTATATAAATGCAACCATTTTGCTGCACTTTACATCATGTTACTTTACATTTCCCTGTAGAAAAAGCGAAATGATACCTACCACCGGCGGTGGTTTGTCCTGAAAGCAAACCTGCTTTTTTACCAGGAGCGTCCAGCTGACCGTCATCTGCTGGGTGTCATTGTGCTGGAAGGGTGTGCTGTTCAGCATCCAGAGTCTGATACACATTTTGCCTTCTCCCTGGTGTTTGGACCTGGACTTAAAACCTACAGATTTGCAGCAAGAGATCGTCAGACTCAAGAGAGCTGGGTGAAAGCTTTGCATTCAGCCAGCTACTGTTACCTCTCCCTGCTAGTGAAAGACCTGAGGAGACAGTATGAAGGTGTGCTCTGAGGACTGTGGCCTATACATCAAACTCTCATGTTTTTTTGCTTTCAATCAGCTACTTTTTTGGTATAATTTTAATCTAGTTAATTTAGCTAGTACTTGTAGAGCGTACTGTGCTATTAAATACCCAAGTGTAAAAAAAAAACTTACAGGCATAGACTCTAAGAATTTATTGCTCCTAGTTAAGAAATATCACAGTATTAACCACAAAGCAAAACTTTAAATCTGACATTTTTGCATAAACTACTGAACTTTTTTTAAACTATACTTCAACATATACAAGTAATGTTTTCTGTTACTATTGTGTTTTCTATTCACAGAAACTATACAGCAACAAGGCCTGGGTGAGTCCCATCCTTCTGTCAGTTCCCTCAAGCAGTCCACAAACAGCTTCTTATTCACCACAATGCAGCAAACAGCAGTGGTCAGGGAGGGGAGGAGTTTGAGTGCCGGCACGCTTTTACAAGCACCTTCTATCCCAGCTAAAATGGTAGCAAAAAAGTCCCCCAAACTTTGGCCGAGGAGAAATGCTTACGTCACACCCCTTAATGGACCGGCACCTTTGTATGGTGAATGGCCTTTGGTGGGATTTGACCCGCTGGAGGATTTCAGCACACTTCATGATTATTATGGCCAGGAAGTGAAGAAAGCACGAGAGGAGTGGCTGAAAAGTCGTCAAAAGGAAGAAGACCACACTGATCAAGATCTCATTGACCTGGGGTAAAGGGTAAAAAAAAGAGCTTAAGGTTCTTTAAGAGGAACTGAGATGAAGTGATTCATGTGTGTCAAACAGGAAGTGAACCTGTTTTAGTATTTTGAGGCTCAGATGCCTGACATCTGTTTGATATGATCAGCTTTGATCATTTCTAGATTTGCTTTAAGTTATTCTGCAGAAAGTTGTGATTTTCCTCATTTGACTAAGCCAAGACAAGCTTACACTTTTTTGCAGGATACAACAAAAAAGGAGACACACTGAAATGTAATGAAGGGTAGATGCTAGAGGCCTTTTGTTTTTTATATTTTATGGTAAAAGCACAGGTTGATATTCAAGTGTCCCTGGGAGCAATGGCAGTGTGACAGCAAGTCAGCATGCACAAGAAAATGTGAATTTCCTGTTGTGGGATGCCCAACTTCAACTTCATCCAAGTGCACCATGATTCAGTGTTAATAAGAGTGTTAAATAAAAATTGTCTGCTGATTTCTATGTCTTGTAATTGGTTAGTTGACATGTTAACATACAACCCTGTAAGATGGTGACACACAAAATACAAATGAAAACACAACTCAAAGGAGCCCCTTCTTAAATCTAGACCTGTGATTAACAGTGGTGGTCAGGAAGTCCATGTCCTAAAGATAGACTTTAAATATCTGGGGTCAATCATCCAAAGCAATGGACAGTGCACAAGAGAGGTGAAGGAGAGAGGCAGGGTGGAGTGGGTGGAGACGAGTGTCAGGGGTGATTTGTGACAGAAGGATAGCAGTGAGAGGGAAAGGGAAGTGAGACCTGCTATAATGTGTGGTTTGGAGACAGTGGCACCGACAAAAAGACAGGAGGCCGAGCTGAAGATGTTAAGATTTTTTTTGAGAGTGACCAAGAATAGAAATGAGTCCATCAGGCGGACAGCTCAGGTCGAGCACTTTGGAGACAAAAATTAGGAGGTAAGGCTGAGATGGTTTGGAGATATGCAGAGGAGGGACAGTGGCTATATTAGACAAAGTATGCTGAAAATGGAGCTGCTAAGCAGGAGGGACAGAAGGAGATCATAGAACATTCATGGATGTAATGAAGGAGGGTTGGTGTGACTGAAGGGGATGGTGGGGATAGGGTGAGATGGAGGCAGGTCATCTGCTGTAGGAACCCCTAAAGGGAGCATCTCAACGAGAAAGAAGAATCAGTGGAGGATGGTGACCAGTAGAGGGAGCTGCAGGCACAGTGTGTGACTTCCGATTTATGGAAACATGCAAGATGCACAAATGCAGCTGGTGTTACACATTTAAGAAAATTTAGTTGATCTAGCCACTCTTTAATTATTTCACTATAATATGCTTAAACCTTAATTTCTATTAATTACACTATGTTGAAACCATGTGACAACTCACACAACAATTCAGACTCCTGTAACTTCCACTAGACTGGAAAACCAACAACAGACACCTGACGTGCCCTTAAAATTTACTATATGTCAATCGATGTAACACAATCATAGATGGAATCAAATAACAAAACAGAGTAACCTCAGACTGGAAGGTAATCAAACACACAGTGTGACTTACAAACTCTAGTGTCCCCCATGTTACTCCGGTTTCTTAACACCGTCTTCCCCATAGGTCAAGCTGGGAGCTTCTCCACATTCCAGACCCTACGGACATACATACCAATCATCCAGAATGTGATAGATGGCTTCTCAGAAGCGTGGTGAGATGTCTCACATTACGGCGCAGCCGCCTGCAATGTACACACACATCTGTATTGAAACATGCCCTTGCCACACCAGCATGTAAACACATTGTGATGAGGGTGAAGTCAGTAAACTGCAGCAGCCGACACATCTGTGAAGAGTTAGAGATGCTGTAGTTTATTCTCATTTATATATATATATTTAAATGTGCTTGAGCCTCATGGTGAAAGAGAAGGGCAAATTTAAAGAAACAACTTTGATTTCTTTGTTTCTTACAGAAGGTGGAGTTTGAATCAGGATTTTGCCCTTTCAGAAGGAAACTCTAAGAGGAAGCCAAAAGTTTTCATTGCCATTTTCAATCATAATAAAATAATAAACAATCTATGAAAAAAAAGGGGGCAAACTTACACAATGGCAGAAAGAAACATGATAAACCAAAACAGCTGGATTGGTGGTTAAAGAATATATGATGGTTACAATATCTTAATACTAGAAATAGTGCAAACTATGGACTTGCTTGTGTGTTTTCTCTAACTTCCAGGATCTTAATTATTTAAATAAATCTCAAAATTTAAAAGCACCAAATGATTAATGTGAAAGCAGATTAAGAAGCAGAAGAACTCCTTCCAAAGTTAAAAGACAGAATTAAAGTGGTGTTTAATACAGACAGCACAGCTGTGCTGTATTAGCACTGTCACCTCACAGTAAGAGGGTTCCTCATTTGAATCTTTTCACTGGCTGAGGCCTTTCTGTGTGGAATCAGCATGTTCTCTCTGTGCCAGGTGTCGTTTCCTCCCGCAGTCCAAAGACATGCATGCTAGGTTAACTGGTTAATTGGTGGCCTGAAGGATACAGAATAAATGAAATATAGGCAAATCTTATCCACATTATACTCTTAAAAGTAAAAATTGACAGCATGTGGTGTGATACATATCATTCCTGCAACAAGATGCTGATGGTCTAGTGAACCAGATATCAAAGGTCAACAGGAAGACAAGGTAAACACTGACAGTCAGACCTTGTCCAATAAAAACAAATGTCTGCCAAATTCAGATTACTGAGGGACTGGAAACCAGTAAAAAGCAGAGATGTGACTCATCAGTGGCTGAAGGGAAGATAAGCGAGACTGTTTGTGTTTCAAACAGTCTCGGCCAGAGAACAAAAAGAAATGTATCTGATTAATGAAATGAAAACAGATTATCTGTGAAGCAGATTTGGATATAAAACCTGAAAGAACAAATGAAGGAAAGTATTTTGCCTTTGGGGGGGTTGGCGCGTTGACAGACTGTTAGGTTTATTTAGCTATTTTGGTCACCCTCAGCTGTCCCTTTTATGCTCTTCTGGGAATGTCTGCTGCCATCACCCTGCCAAGTAATCCCCTTATATTTAAGGGGGGAGCCTGAGGGGTAGACGGCGCAAGAGGGGGGCAAACAGTTGGGAAAATGTTCTTGACTGGGACCAATCGGAAAACACACACCTCTGATGAGACAGCAGAGCCTCAGACAGAGATTATCTTGTCTGGCATGTTACCACCAAAAACAAACACACAAATGAAACAGGAAAGAAAAATAAGAAAACACATATTTTCACAAAAGACCAACTCTGAGTTACAAAAGTACCTTTTATACATTACTGCCTAATTTTCCTTTCTGCTTCTAAAAGGGAAGCATTGTAATTTTACGGCCTCATTCTCAGCTGTGGTTTTAACTACTCGCTTCAGCAAAGAAAATTTTATTAAATTAAGAAACATTATGTAAATGTACAAGGTTAAAGATTAAATTAATGGTGTGCAACACTTTTGGCTTATGAAAATAAAGTCTATGATTAGTTCAATTAAAAAAGTTAAATATTAAAAGTTAAATAAAGTTAAAATAATCCCTCCATGGGTATTAACAATCTAATTAAGCCACATGTTACATAATGTCAGACTTAGAGGCAATTTTTCTTTAGGATCAAAGTTTTGTGAACAATTTAAGAATATTTTGATACTATAGAATATATTTATTTCAAAGTACCAAAGTACTTTCAGAATACAGACTTTTATTTATAAGGGTGTATTTTTGTACATTGCTGTTTTGACACTAATTTTCATTCATCACGGTCTGTATATCTGTAACCTACAGTATAATCAGCAGCATATTCTGATTATAGAAGTTTAATCCTAATTATTTTTAAAAGTTATGATGCTTTAATTATTTTTTTTTTCCTTTTTATGCCTCATTGTTGTTATGCTTTACAGTCAAAGACAATGATGTTAATGACAGTTAGACCAAGGATGACCCCAGTGATGGAAAAATATGAACAATGATTGATTAATGCTGATGTTAATCTGCATTCCTAACAGCTGTGTTTAAATTCTTTGTACTAATATTTTAATTCTTAAAAGATGAGATTATTGAATGGATAAGTTAATAAAACTTTCCATGTTTGCACTTTATCATCATTATTAAATTCAGTTTAATTAATGTCCCATTTCATCAATATGGAACAGAACTAGAAGGGTTTGAAAAGACTAAGAAAGAGACAGGAAAAAATAAAGTTTTATTTTTTTTAAATAAAGTTATTTATAAAATAGAGACCAGTTTGCATTTACA
Organism: Archocentrus centrarchus; assembly: GCF_007364275.1. Classification (NCBI taxonomy): domain Eukaryota; kingdom Metazoa; phylum Chordata; class Actinopteri; order Cichliformes; family Cichlidae; genus Archocentrus; species Archocentrus centrarchus. Next base: position 29,162,379 of record NC_044353.1, on the reverse strand, counting down.
TTAATGCATCAAGAAAGGGCAGGGGTAAAATAGGAATAGATACTGTATGTAAGTCTGTAAGCATGCACATCCAAAGATATATTATTAGTTTTCTACAGCTATTCTAAAGTATTTCAATGTGTGGATAAAGCAAAAAACATTGATTATACATTTCTTGCTGTGATTAATTTTAGTAATGACTGTATGTTTTTATGTAGTACTACGTCTGATCCTCCTAATAAGCTCCTGTCATCATAACGTCCATGGGAAAATCCCAAATTTGACATCAGCATCGTCACTTAAAAAAAGAAAGCAGAGCTGTGCACATCCAGGGTAAGAGCTCCATAAGTTGCTGAGCATATAGAATGCTTGTATCTCAGACTGTAATATCGCAAATGGACATCACAAACCAAAAATAAAGTCAGAGTGGCCACTGCGCCTTTCTGCAAGCAGATGGAGGTGGACAGAAGGAGGGTGGAGAGATAGTGTCCAGTGGTCCAACAAGTATCTATGTCCCGAATGTCCTTATTAGTCCACGTGGGACTGCAAACCTGCAACATGGTCCCTCAGATATCAGGTTTACTTAATTCCAAGACTCCTGAGTCTATTTTTGATCTCCTGTAAGGTGATACCCATTCCCACCATTCTGTCTCCTTCACTTTTGCCTTCACTTCATGCTTAACCATCCTCTCGCTCTCGCTCTCTTTCTCTCTCTCTCTCTCACTTACACACACACACACACACACATACACACACACACACACACACACACATACACACACACACACACACACACACACACACACACACACACACACACACACACACACTCTCTCTCTCTCTCTTTTTTATTCCCATCCAAACTTGAGGCTGTGGCTAAAGTTAGATTTGTCTGCCGGAGAAGTATATAAGCCCCCGGGGATAAACGTATAACGCGGCTTCACACACACTGTCTTCCCTTTCTTGATCACCCAAACCTCAGCTCAAACCGTCTCAAGATGGTGAGTACCAGGCTTCTCACATCTCTGCACAGTGATGGTGGTGGAATTATCTACAGGATAAACCAACTCTATGGATTAACTTTTTTTTTTTTTTTGGTCCAAGCTTGAAATAGAAATTCCAGTAGATAAATTTTGGTTTTTTCTGTGTATTTTTTGGAGAACTGGGGTCTTGGTAATGCATTTGTAAGGAGGCTTTGATTCTAATGCGTTGTTACTATTAGACTGTATGAGTTTCTAGATAGATTGTGTGTCAAGCTGATCAGTTTTGTAGAGCTAAATTAACTTTTATAAAATGTAACAAGCATAAATTGGAAACTATCACATATTTGGACTAGCTTGAGAGATGCACCTGAACCTGAACCTGAGTAGCAATCTGACAGGGCAATGGTTTTCAATCAGGGCCTTTACTAGACCAATCAAACAGGTTTAGTACAGCACTTGTACAGAACTCATTAGCATCCCAGATTAATTTAAAAATTTTGCTCTTGTGTTTGTCATCCAGGCACCAAAGAAGGCCAAGAGGAGGCAGGCAGCAGGAGACAGCGGCTCCTCCAACGTGTTCTCCATGTTTGAGCAGAGCCAGATTCAGGAGTACAAAGAGGTGAGGTTGTCTACATCCCTTCTGGAGGCTGCCTTTCCCACTCCATAAGCATCATTCATGGCTGAACCCCCAGGAAGCATTTGACAACCGCTGATTAGCTGTCAAAGATATTTAAATAGCTCCAGATTCCAAATCTGTGCAGAATTAGAGTTTGCTTTAGCGACTCTCGGGTCTGTTTTCACAGCAGTTGCTATTTTGCATGCTTCCACTTCTCCACTGACAGTTTAATAAGCATAAGAATGTCGTTAGGAGCAGCTCTGAAATTTCAACACCATCTGAAGCATTCCATATTTTGGCCACCTCTGACCCCCCCCGCCCTCAGCTGTCACAGCTGGCTGAAGGCTGGGATGCCAAGTAAGAACAAACTAACTACTGTGTTATAATGCAGAAAAGAAAAACAAAGATGTTGGACTCCTTTGGGGGCATATTATATTTTTAAAGGTTTACGTTTCAGACCCTACTGAAGATTTGATAAGATTAGAAAGAAAAGGCAAAGAGCAAAGAAAAAAAGTGTAAAAGTAAAGAGTTAAAATTGTGTGTCAGAATTTCTTAAGGTCAGGGAGATTTGATTATGGAAGAGCACACTGTTATGAGTCCGAATTATGATGGTGTCTGGGATTTCAATGTGTTGCTAAGTGATATAAGCTCCAAATAGAAGAAACATTTCTCCCCCGATAAGTGATACAGGCTTCTTGAGTGCCACATAGGAAACACATGTAATTATGATTAGGATGTTCTTAGCACATTGCACAAATGGAAAGTCAGCAGGCAGCGAGATGTATTTGTATCTATCAGCTTAAGCGTGTGTGTGTGTGAGAGTAAGCAACAGGAAAGCAAGGAGAGAAGGTGATGAGAAAGGTCAGTGAGTGAAGTTCAAATCCAAGTCCATGAGGTCATCTTAAGTTTCATGGTTGTAAGATGCAGAGTAGATCAGACAGCTGTACCCTAATGATACTTTCCCAAATTAAACACTCCCTCCTGCCCACCTAAAGCTAAAGGCCACTAAGGCTAGGTCTGACTTTTTGCGGTAGCCTCTTTCTAACACAGTACCCTATATCACAATTTGTGTTAAAGATTCTTATCGGCTGCCAATTTATTGAACAAACCATTGACAGGAGTTCATAAAAGCCTAGAGACCTAACTCCATTCACCCACACAGACTGCATCTGTCCCAAGTGTTTCCTTCCAATAATAAACCCAGCCTTTTCTTTCCAGGCTTTCACAATCATTGACCAGAACAGAGATGGTATCATCAGCAAAGATGACTTGAGGGACGTGCTGGCCTCAATGGGTGAGTCCTGATGGAACACATTTATACTGATAAAGCGTGTTAATATTTGCTTCACGCTCTCTCATCATGCTCTGAATTTCCATGCTGTGCAGGCCAGCTGAACGTGAAGAATGAGGAGCTGGAGGCCATGATCAAGGAGGCCAGCGGCCCAATCAACTTCACCGTCTTTCTCACCATGTTCGGAGAGAAGCTGAAGGGTGAGAATAACATTTTCACCAAATGATTTATATTACACTGGAGCTAAAGGGAAGTCTGTCAGCAGTAGTGGAAAGTAACTGCTACACTAGTTCCTTTTTAAGCAGTTTCATATGAAAAGCTTTTAACATGTAATTCACATATTGCTTTTTTATCAATATAAAAAGCAAAAAAGAAATTAATTCACTCAACTACACCATTAAACTAATGTTTGCTTAATTTGTTGCTAACATTGTCTGCTATTGTCACCAGGTGCTGATCCCGAGGACGTTATTCTTAGCTCCTTCAAGGTCCTGGACCCCGAGGGTACTGGAACCATCAAGAAGGAATTGTGAGGACATTTAAAACAATCTTTATTATCACATATATGTTGGTCCAATTGGAAAGAATTCCAATTTTAAATCTTTTTTTTCTTCACCTATTCCAGCCTTGAGGAGCTCTTGACCACTCAGTGCGACAGGTTCTCCAAGGAGGAGGTAAAATCAGTAACTCCACATTTTGGCACACTGGCCCTTTAGTCTTGTTATTGTACACTGTTACTCAGTTTATCTTTATGTAACAGAAACACTGAATTCTTGTTCCGTGTTTTTATTTTTTTTAATCAAATAGTTAGATTTCATAATTTAACAGAAGAAAGTTCCAAGTGCTGTTCTTGATCAAGATATTGGAGCATCCTTATTGATTGTCGTGAAGAGAATCTATTTCTTCATATGTTTGGGACAGGTCTCCCCTTTATTGCTCAGGAAAAAAAATCCACGAAATGCATCTTGAACTCAAGTGTGATGATTTTCCAAACTTGCTTTTCTCCCTCAGATTAAGAACATGTGGGCCGCCTTCCCCCCAGATGTTGCTGGCAACGTAGACTACAAGAACATCTGCTACGTCATCACACACGGAGAGGAGAAAGAGGAGTAAAGAGAAAGCTAGAAGACAAGAAAGACAACAATCCCTTTGCTATTCTGCCTTCCCTGTCCTTTTCTTTCCTCCTCTTCCTTCCCACTCACCTTCTGTGTAAACCCAGGTGCTCAGCCGCTCACGTTTAAACCAAAGACTTGTCACACTGACACATGAGATGACTGATGCCCGTGGGATGTCTATGTTTGCTTATGGGGAATAAGGATGATGCTCAATAAAATTATCCTCTGACATCATTTCCAACCTCTCTTTCCATGCAAACAGCGTCTGTCTTCTCACCTCTTCATCTCTGTGTGGCCTGTCACGCCAGCCTCTAAGGTGCTTTAGTGTGAATGAATCGTGAACCCTCTGCTTCCCTCACTACCTGAGAGGAAATGGTTACTATTTGGAGGGGCACACCAAGCATGAGGACTTCATTCCAAATTTTGAAGATGTCCTTCTGAGTAGAGGAGGTGGGGAGGGAGTATTTGCAGGTTAGATGAAAAAAGCTGTCTTCTTAAAGAGATGGCAACTTAATTTCCTTGAAAAGTTAAAAATTTTAAAAAAGTTGGAGAGGAGAGAAAGGGGCGAAAGAAAACATTCAAGTCTTCGATTTTTTTTTCCCTCCTCTCCTTCTTGCAACTAACAAATCACCTTTTTTTCCATAAGCTGTCTTGAATCCAGAGACTGGAATCTTCCTCTCCTTTCCTCTGTAACGAATAAAAGGGAAAAAAAAATGTGAATAAAATCTCTTTTCTTTTGTACAATAGTGTGTCTGTTCAGTGGCTCTGTGGGGCAGGGTTTTGAGCTGCAAAAATCACCCACATATACACACTGAGTGACATCTGCTGGTGTTTATTTTTATCTGCATGTAAAAAGAGGAGCTTAAAAGGAAAATCACACAGATGAAATCCTACCACATATGGCTGAAATAATTAGCAATAAAAGCTGATTCAGCTGACTCTTTTCACTTATAAATAAATACCAGTTATTTAAATCTAGCTTAAGAGCTTTTAATATTACCAAACACATGATAAGCCATCTTATGATTAAGTCACATAAGAGAACATGTGGTCTCAAGATTAAATTCTTGATGCACAAACAGAACATCATCAACACACCAAAAAAAACCCAAAACAAAACAAAAAACAGCCGTGATTTAATATATTATGGTTTATTACTCATCACAAATGTCATTATCATCATTAATTATAAATACAACAGTTGCAGATCTGAAGGAATGAATTCAATTAGCTATGATTTTATTTCACTTTTGCCAGAGAGAGTGACATGTAAACTTAAAGACACTAAAGACGTAACGGCATGGGGAGAAAAACAGCTGAACCACTTTTTCCTTTTTTTTTTTTTTTTTAATGTTTGCATCAGTGGAGTCATTCCCAATGAAATGTATTCAAGGATTAATGCAGAAATGCAAAGGACCTGACAGGAATGGATTTTCTCAATATTGCAGAGCAAAGAGCAGCTAGTGTCAGATTCATTTAATCATCACATCATCTCCAGCCCTCTGAACAAAGAGAAATAATGCTATCATCCAGATGTGAGCTGCAAGGACATATTGCTGAAAGTGTGCCAAGTACAACACCTGGTGAAGCACAAAATCCATTTTTCCACCGTACCACTCCAATAAGCGCGTTCAGAGGTGAAATCAGTGCTGCTGTCATCACGCCACGCATGCACCAACAGTTATGATGGAGCAAAGTTTGCATAGATGTGTTTGGGTTATCCACACTAACACTACACTTAATCTGTGCCTATAATGCACCGCCGTCGAAACAGAAGAGGGAGGGAGCGGGTGTGAGATATTCATATATTTAAATGACAGCCATGTGAAGACCTGAAACAAGTGGGAAAACAATGAAGATGAAGGACATGTTGGCTACAAGTACACGAAAGTCCCTCTAATCATCAACTACGAAACAGTACAGTTAAAGAGCATCAATGTTTTCTTGCCATCAAATGGTTTACACTACCTATCTGGCACTATTCATCATATACTGATGGGGTTCAGTGCCATTTAAAGTATGCATAAATATGTTACAGTACAGAACACTGAGTGTAAATACATTAGGGAGTTAGTCCATAAGTCATAATGAATGTTACAACTTCGTGAGACAGTTCTAAGATCTTCAATTAAAATCACCCTTTAGCATATGATACAGTACAAAGACCTTCAATTCCTAAATATTCTGTCTGATTCGATCATTTTAAAAGTTTGTTCTCTCAACTCTAAGGCCCATTTTTTCCACTCAAATCTGTTTAATACTGCACCTCAGTAAACTGGAGACTCGTGAACCTAAGCTGACCAAACCAACAATGAAAGTAAACCAAAGACATGCATCGAGTTTGCTGAGTAAAAGCTGAAGACTTAATGTGCAAAAAAAAAAAAAAAGAAGAGCAAAATAAAAATAGAAGACTTTAAACAATCCTCCTGCAACTACGCTGTGCAGTCAGCCTTCATTCCAGTCAACCAGGTATCTCTTAGATAGAAAAATAGTCAGACCCAAAATAATAATAATAATTCATAATATACTATATTTGATTAAATTAACCACTTTGTACATAAATACATCAGAGCCCAAAGGTCAAAGATCAGAGGTTAATGCTACATTGGCACACCTGGCACCTCCAGTAAAGTGGCTTCCTATAGGTCCTCTAGGCTGAAACCTGCCTGCTGAGATGCGTGTTTTCCATGTGATCACACTAACGAAGTGGTCAACTTCAGCAGTGTTTTGTGACAAAAATCACAAGTTCAAAAAATAAAATTCTTCAGTCACTTATGAAACTTGAAATCACATTCATACTAAAATTTGGCTGCACGTACAATTTTGTTCATTGAAATTAAGATAATACTAAACTTTGAGAAGGACATTTGGTCTGCAGGATTTGTGCACAGATACACAAGCAGTGTACTGATAATGTTGTGCCTACTTTTCCTATTTTCTTTTTTTCCCCCACTGCAAAAACCAACCATGAAATTTAAACTAAAACCTGCTTCTCCAAAAAAGAACAAAAAAGTGACCCATTAAAACACTGCCATCACTACAAAGTACTGTTTCTTCCTCGATTTTAAATCTTCTCCCTCTTTTTTTTATCTAATCAAGTTTGAAAACACAGAAGGGATTCCATGCTTATTTGACTCAAACAAAAAAAAGGGAGGCCACACATAGCACATTAACACATTTCACTATACTACTAAGGCACAGACAACAGTTAACATGACAATAAATACATCCTCAACAATATTACTAGCATTCTGTCTTCAGTGCCTGCGTTTGAGATGACTTCAAATGGTTAATTTTCTTTTTCTCCCAGATATCCCTTCCTCAGATGAGAAGTGACAGGGCATATGGAGTGTTAACACGAGCCTATGTATTGCAGATAGACTTTATTTACATCCTCTATGGCACCGTTAACAACTTCTGTAAGCATTTGGGCCGATTTTTCCTCATACCACTGCCATCAGTCTAATTCAAATTAAAAGAAAAAAGAAAAAAAACAGAATTTTAAAAAACTAAAACAGAAAGTGACTGTAAGCTTCTGAGAAAAAAAAATTCAGATTCACAGCCCGTGCTCCAGTTGAAAAAAGGAAATTTTGTCCCATTTCACTAAAAAGAAGCATTGAGCGGAAGGCAAAAAAGTGCCCCGAGGTGCTGTTAAAACCACGATCCAGTTTTCTCCAACATAGTCTTTGGACTACTTTAAGTCTTCAAAATGATGCATTATATAGGAAGCCATCCCATTTTTAAAACCAATTAGGGTTTCTGGGAATCTTTTGTTCCCCTGACCTCTTTTTTTTTTTTTTTGCTCAGCCTCCCTTTTTGTTACTCTGGAATGACGAGGTGGAAAATTAGGCTGACTCTTTCGCTGCTGTAGCTCCATTTTTGTCCTCTGCCTCTCCTCCTCCTTTGTCCTTTTTCTTTCCCCCTTTCTTCTTGTCTTTTTCTAGCTTCTCCTTCTCTTTTTGAGCCTCTCTTTTTCAGCCTTTTCCTTTTCCTTCTTTTCCTTCAGTTTTTTCTTCTCATCATCCTTCTCCTTCTTCTTGTCTTCTTTGCTTTTCTTCTTCTTCTTTCCTTCTTCCTCCACATTTGTGGCGTCAGCTGATGGTGCTGCTTCTTTTTTTGAATCTGGGCATGGTGGCAGAGGGGCATTGTTTGCAGTAGGAGAGGGGATAGTGGGTGTAATTTGCTCCGAGACGATCTTAGGAGAGGGGGACAGAGCAGCAGGGGCTTGCAGTGTGCTTTGCGTTGGGGCAGGAGAAGCAGGTTGGCCCTGTGCTGAGGAGCCCTCTAAGGCTTGAGCAGGCCCATGGGATGAACTAGCCACACTTGTGACTAAGGGACTCTGTGGTGTTGCCTTCTGACCTGCCCCTGGGGGCATAGGTGGTTTCTGGCTGGGTCCTCGGTTTGAGCTTGGTGTTACTCCAGTTGGCGACAGAGGTGGTAGGCCCTCAAATCCTGAAGGCCCTGAGAAGGAGCCCTTTTTGTGGGAGTGGAAAGGAGCCTTGGACTTGCGGAAACCAGGGAGTGAAAGCAGACTGGAAGACGCCCTGAGGGGTCCTGGTGGTGGGACTGGGCTTCCTAAGAAAGAGAAGCTTCCGCCGGAGCTGATGGAAGCAGCTCTGCGTTTGTGCTCGAAGATGGCTCTTGTACCGTGGAGGCGGCGTCCTGGCTGGTGTGTAAGCTCCCCTCTGGACTCCTTCCACTTCCTCACCTGGATGTTGCACTCCCTCTCTATAAGCGCTTCAGTCACTGGGAGAGAGACAATCTGGACAACAACACATCAGACAAGGAAGAGACAGACAGAGGAAGTGAGGAAAACAAGACAAGGCACAACAGGATAAAGTGACTCATAACCCATGTCGCTGAGTAAAAACAGAAACAAGTTTTATATACGCAGTCTGTAAAACGCAAGAGAGACAAACACTCACCTCTTGAACCAATATGTCCTCTCTGATAGTGTCAGGTGAAATGTTTCTTAGACGCTCCATGGTCTCATACATGCCTTGGAGTTCCCGAAGTTTATCCACAGAGCCAAGCATCTGTTTCAGTAGCACCAGGCCAACACGGAAGACTATCTTCACTCCTACACACAGACACCTAAGTTAGGTTTCTTTCAAACTAGAAAAAAACTCAACCTAACCAATAAATTTGGAAAAACTCTAGCAGTTATCAAAGTTCTTTTTCTGATTTTCAGTCACAAACACTAATACAGTTTTGGATGATATTAAATATAGCCAAGTATCAAATAGTGCATATCCCATGCCTGAAAAACAAAAGTTCAGGCTTGATTTAAATGGTCTGTTTCACTGAAGTGTTTTTTGTTTGTTTTTTCTATTCTTGGTTCTGTATGATGTAAATGAGGGCTTATATCCCTAATATGGTCACCTCTGACTGTGACCACAGTCCCAACTGCAGTTCAAACACATTTGCATGGGCCAGCCTTAAAGGAAGGGGAAAGGGAAACATTATGAATATGATGACTATGCCAAGCCCTAGTATCAGATAAACATGGGATATTTTGAACTGTGAATCATCCAAAGCTACTTCAGTAGAGTCCAAGAACAAAAATATGGTGCTGGAAATGCACATAATAGGTCCTCTTTAATGCCATATACCCAGATTTTTTTCTGCAGAATTAATAAGATACTGTAAAAGTTATTTAGATGTTGCCTTCTTATTCTTACAACGCCTCCTGCACTAAATCAAATCTAAGCTGCTGGTGGAACAATATCTACCACTGAAGGTCAGACTGTTTCACACACATTTGCAGGTAATTTATGAACAATTTCTCCTTGAATCAAAAACAGTTACCTTGCTGGTGGTGCAAATGAGCATAATAGGAATTCAGTTTGTTTTTGTTTTTTTTAAATACAATTTACCACATTCAATCCTGTCTAATTTGCGACCAGCGAAAGGTAAATGCAGAAAATTGACTAACCAGAGAAGAGTGCTGAGAGCTGGCTGTGAAAGGTGTAGATATGAATGATACCTTCACAAAAGAACATGTCCCATACACGCAGGACACAGGCCCATGGTAAGGTGCGTGAGAAGATACACATGAACCACTCAGTCATGTAGAGAATTGGGTCAATCTTGAACTTCTTAAGATGACGGTATGCCATCGGACATGTACGCCGCAACAGAGAGAAGAAGATCTCGCCATCAAGCTGAATTGCTTCTAAAAGGCACAAATAACAGCTCATTAAAACTAAGAAAACTGTCTGACAGACTAAGAAGGCCTGTTTATTCACTCACCAGCCCTGCACTGTAGTAGCCAGGAAGATACTTCTCACATATTTGGACGAGGCACCAAAAGGCTTGCTGTGAAACAGAAAGACATATTAGAGACAGGCACAAAATGCAAACAAGGTTTGCATGTTACCACAAAGTTGTGGATTAAAAAAATATTATATTAGGGTGTGGCTGATGACCATGTGGGCACTACACTACAAGCAGATCATGAAATTCACCTGTGGTATGATCACAATTGAGTATAATACCAGCCTTAGCGTGCTTTTAAAGCAAAATGTGTGCATTAACCACTAAAACAAAGACCAAACTTGACTGAACCGTATAAAAGATGTAGTCATGAAATCATTTTGTAAAGCAATTTTTTTCCTTTTCTTTAAAATAATAACAACAATATAATAACAATATAAGGGCAAATAAAAATCAGATTTCTGAGCTTTAAACAGATGGTGTTTTCAGAAGAAAGCACTATCTGAAAAAAATTGGCAATTTTAACTGTAACAAAGAGATAAAGGCACAGTTGCTAGTAGATCTTAACACTAGAAATAAGTGTTGCATCACAAAACTCATGCTCGCCTATTTATTTAAAGAACTGAGTGAACTTGGGTTGGAAACTGCAACAGCAATGATTAGACACGTGTGGTCACGATACTGTAAAAACATCCGCCCACACAGAAATGATGTCAATGACAGTAATGAGATCATCTTGTCGTGTGGGTGACAGTCTAGTCAAGAAGCATTTCAGTCTTCCTCAATCTCCTATTTTTAATTAAGAAGACTTTCTGGTGAAATAAAGACCAAATAAAGTCACGTTTCAGATGTGTTTTGTTTTCTCGCTCTGCCCACTCTTTTTTGTCACACGCCCTCTCTTGATTAATGTGCCGGCACCAACCCTAAAAGAAAACATCCTTGATTTCTTAAAAAAGTCTGACCACAAGAAAAACTAAATGTAAGATTAAATCATCATCCTGTGTGTCAAGTCATCCTGCTTCTAGCAGAAATTTATTTTGTCTCATGTGAACCCATACAGTTGGATGCTGGACTTATAGCACTGCCTTGTGTGATGAATGTTAAGACATGGAGCACAAAAGTAAATTGTATACCATTTGACATACTTGTATTTATTTTAGTCCATTAATGGTAAACACTTTCACCATAAGTCATTATGAGGCCGTGTATTCGGGCTTCAAATCAGAACTCACACTTCTGAATCATTATTAAACTAATATGAAAGCCTTCGTGAGAAACAGTAACCCTAACCACTCTCTCACCTCAGCAGGCATATGCATGAGCAGCACTGCAGCCACCGGAGCCTGGGCCTGGCAGTAACCCTCATCAGGCCGGTAGATGGTGTAGGCCTTCAGGATTCTGTACAGATCCTGTTGTCTGCAGGAACAAGCATAACAATTATGCAGTGACCTATGAGGGAATATGGGTGTAAAATCTTCCACCTCATGAGCTATTCCAAAAATAAATAAATAAATAAAATAACTGCAGCTGATTCTGAAAAATTCTACCCTGGATTACTTTACATATCTTTTTTAAGTACATACCAGTATATTTTAATTGGCTTTGTTTGCCATATGCTGCACTTATTTATCTTTTTCAATATGCTCTTTGAATGTCCGATAAAATTGGTTCTGCTATTTGTGGTTCTGCATTTTAACTTCTAATTTGCACCATTTCATGGCTATGGTTTTACTTTGGTTTTACTCTAGCAGCCTAATTTCCCCATACAAAATAACAAATGCTTAGTAGAGGTGGGCGATATAATTTCAAAATGATACAGTATTTCAAGGAAATTCGCGACAATGATATTTATAACAAGATAGAAAAATACAAAACATTTTATTGGTGACTGCAGATCACAGACAGCAGCTTTTATTAGTGCGAATAAAATGAAGGGCATGTCCCATCCTCCTTTTGCAATGTGCTACTGTTACTGATAACACGCTACCTAATTTGAAATGTGAATCTGTGTATTATAATATGGCACAGCCCTAACGTTTACAGACAGATATAATCAAATCAACTTGTGATGCTGAACTGATAAAGCTCTACCAAGGATCAAAACATTTCTAAGCAGAGCAGAGTGCAGGTGTTCTTTTTGTTAACCATGCATGGTTCCTCTGGTATAAAACAGACTCTGTGGTTGTGTGTATTATTTACCCGTGGCCACCACGAGCAGCAAACATCTCATGAAAGGGGAACTGCCTGTGAAGATCCTTCTCTATAATGTCCAACCATTTTGCCTCTCCCTGCTCTCTCTCCAGCTCCTGTAGTGAAGGAAGAAAAATTGGCTGTCAATAAATTCTCAGAAATTCATTTGTAGCCATTAAAATGGATTATACAACAAAGCTCTATATGAATAAATGTAACATGAACTAAAATGAAAAAAAGTAGCAAAGAAATTCTTCCACAGATAAGAGGAACAGTAAAGGCTGAACAGGCCCAGTCAAGGCCAGACCCTCACAGAGGGGCAGGGCATAAACAAGCAGGATTACTGGCCCTGATAAGAGGCTTAGAGCTCACTAGGTCTGCTTCTGCGCAGACTGGTATTCCTGCACCCTTTAGCACCCTTTGGAGCTGAAACTGGCCTACTCAGCCCCACTAGAAGCCACTTTACTCAACGCTAACAATTCCTCCCTAAATGTTCTTAAACCAACTACAACTACAACTACTTGACTACTTAATAAAAACAGAAAGAAAGAAGTTCAATAACATAGACCTGAACTAAAGGATAACAATTCAAGAGTACATTTTATTTCACTTTCTAAATGGAGTAAACGAAAATTACATGGCAACTATGATACCTCAAATTTCCCAGGGTTGTTTTTTAGAAGCTCTTCACTGTTGGACAGCAGTTGCCAGGCTTTTGCTCTGAGAGAAGATGGAATCCCTTTCCTACAGCGCAGCTTCACCTGTAAGGCAGAGACACATAGGATATTAGTTTTGGCATAATGTTTAATGTAACCAAGATATCCTGCTCCAATCATGCTTTGATTTTTTTTTCTTGTTTAGTTTCCACTGGCAGTTATCATTTTGCTCTTTAATAATTATTCAGTGTACAAATGGTGTAAATAATAAAGATTTTCAACTTGAATGTTTCATTAATCAAGAATGTGATGTCTGACTTGATTGTTCCTTTAATTTTCTTGAGCAGTTCAGTTGGTGCTTTTAATGACAAATGCTGAAAGGCTGCTGCGTGTACCTTCTGGAAGCGATGTTTGATCCACTTATCCCAGTGGCAGAACATCTCAATCCATTTCATCTCCCGCTGTCGTGCAACTTCAACTCCACTTCCTTTTCACTGCAAATGTGAGTAATATAAAATCAGTATAGCACTGACAGAATGAGGAAGTTCTTTGTACTGTTTATACCTCTAAAAATTGCACTTTGTTATTTGTAGCTCTAATCTAAGAGACAAATGGCTTGCCTCACTTTCTGTCTTCCATTAATTTGCAGAACATTATGCTCACTTACAGAAAATCACAAACAATGACAGGAATGGACTGCCACTGACACTCAGGGCAAATCAATAAGACTTTAATTATTCAACATTGGAAGGGCAATGAGTTCATTAGAAAAGTAGAAGCAAATCTGATGAAAAAAAAGGGAGGAAAAGAGCAGATGGGTGCGATAGGAAATACACCATAGACACACAGAGTCAGTACATAATGAGTCACAAACGCGCTCTCAGCACTATCTGAGTCAGACCAAGGGGAGATAAAGGACAGACAGATATGTTTAGAGCAGCAGAGAAGAAGAGGAAGGCAGGAAAGAGAGGTGGAGACAGAGTAGACGATCGCTGTGGATCAGATGGTGTAAAGTGGCCAATCAAAAGGAAAATGGTCAAGCAAGAGTTACACTTATCTGAGTAAACCAATCCTGTGGCCATAATTTAATAGTGTCATATCTCAAATAGCAAACCATCTACAGTAAAGCTTAACGTGAAAAACCAAATGTTTTTTTCCTCTCTTTTCACACAGCCACACTGAACGTGTGTTTTGAAAGGTCTCTTTGACAAATTTACAAACAAACAGTGACATAGTTCATGAGTTTGTACAGTAGCTGTGAGTGTGAGTGATTAGTTAATGTGCTACTACTTACCTCCCTTCACTGTACTGACTCCCACCTAGGAAGCCATACTTGTCAGTGCGTCTCACAGTCAGGCCATTAATCTCCGAATCTGAGCCCACAGAGCTGCCATCTTCTCCCAGTCCAGACAGAGACTCCAAAGTTCCCGACATCAGGCTAGCTGACTCAAGGTAACTGAGGGTGTCTGGGGCCGGCCGGCGGTTGGGGTTGGGTAGAGAGAAGGGCAAAGGTGGCTCTTGGATGAGTGGGACTGTTGGGCTGTGGGGTTCAACTCTGGTAGGGGTAGAAGGCAGCTCTCCCTTCCTGGCTTCACTGGGAGTGCCAGGCTTTGGGGACAGAGGTGGAGGCTTGCTTGGAGCATTTTGTGCACCTTGGAATGTCTGGGGTTTTTCCTCCTCAGCCACAGATGATGATGAGACCAAAGGCGCAGGTGCGGGATTGGGACATGCAGTTGTCTGGGGTTGGCCCGCTTTAAGTTGACCTTCGTCTATGACAGGATTTGGGTTACAGGTGATGTGCACATTGGGGTACAGATTAGGACCAGGATTTAGATCAGGAGAGGGGGATGCCTGTACCACTTCGCTTGGAGCTGGTGGCTCACTCATCATTTTTGGCATCTCAGTTTCAGTTTTCAAGATCTCCACAGCAGAGGGATTTTTAGTCTTTGTCTCTGTATCATTCCCTGCTGATTCTTCATTTCCTGGAGCAGGCTGCTGTACCAATGATGGAAGGGGGGTCTCAGCAGTGAGGCTGAGAGGATTTGATGATGGGTGGGGACACAAGGGTGACCCCCCTGACAGTGCTGTAGATGTTTTTCCACTCAAAGCTGTGTCATTAAAAAGGGAAGACTTAGGTATGGACATCTCCCTGGGAGACTCTGTAGCACTGCTATTAGGAGGAGGAAGCCCTGGTGATGACGGAGGGATGGATGGCGCTGCATGAGGATCACCCAAAGCAGGTGGGGATGGGGATAAGGTGGAGAGTTCAGCCATGGTTCCACTCTCTCCTTTATAAAAAGAAAGAAAACAAAGTTGAGTTTTAACTGTAAAAATAATAATTTAAAAAAATTAAACCCTCAGCTACTCAAGATAAACAACCAGCGTTCTATAGGGGATAAAATGCAATTGGTATCAGCAACAAGTCAACACTTAACTTTAATAAAGTTCCAAAGTCATTCTTCTTAAAACAGAATGAGTTAAATAATCAACTGAGATTTTAAATCAATATAATATTCACTATAAAACCACATGTCAACAATCAGCATAAACCTAACACGAACAGATGAACCAAGCTACATTTCCTCTTTTTCCACAAAAGCTTATATTGTACAGTGAAATGATAGTAATGTATCTACGTAATTCAGGAACCTCGTATTCGTAGTCACACAAAAGGGCGCTGCAAGAATTACACCAAAAATTAAAACTCTAAATAACTTCAGAAATTTACTTAATCCTGTGATTAAACCAGAGCGCCAGAAAACGCAAATTCTTCTTTAAATGCAGTAGTGCGCTGGTATTCAACAAAGCGTCCGGACAACCATGGTGATACAGTTTTTTGCTGATGGAGCAGGTTCATGTTTATAGTGGCCGCTCCAGACAACTATCGGTTACGAGCTAGCAGCTAATAACACCAGTCACTTTGTTGTTATATCCTCTCAGGAGGCCTTGTTTCAAGCGACTCAACTTCCCGATTCAGTGCGCTGAGGCAACGTTTTACGAGCAGCTAATAGTTAACACCCTGCCGGCCTGCCAGGCCCCAGCGGAGAAACGTCCATGGGCCTTGTCCACCCCACTGCCCCCGGTCAACTAGAACTTCACCTCCACTCTTCAACTCACCCACACCGGCGTGTCACTGCGATCGGTCCGCCTGGATAACCAGCCAGGGGGTTCCTGTCGTCTCGTCCCCCCGCCACAGCTCCGGTTCCGAAACCTCCTCCTTTTAATGAGAACACGAAAAGGCGACACCAGGGCAGGAATCGCTGAACTGGGGAAGAAGCTGGGAGAACAAACGTCCCGCAATCCGTGAGCTAGCTAGCTAAGTTAACAGCTAGCTAAGTTAGCTTATTTAACTATTAGCATTAGCACTGCCAGTGTTCTGTTTCTGTTAGCCGTGCTAGCTAGCTGGAGGATGCCGCGGTATCTCGGTTACACATGCGCACTTGGTCCAAGCATTCTCACCAAAGTCAAACAAGTATCTAAGTGATAGTTTTCATTTTGTACTAGTCCGACTTTCTGTGATCGGATGTCCAAGCACACCCGCGGGGGATCAGCCGACACGAACACCCTGCATTTCCTACTGACAGCTACGGGCGCGTTCGCGTCAAAAGTCGACGAGTACGCGTACGTTCAGGATCCTCCCTTTCACACTGACTGTCATAGCTGCCACAAAGCTACTGTAGCACACCGAGAGAACATTAATACCTATATCTCGGTTTTTATTGTTGTGAATAATGCCGTTTGTTGCCTTATTTATCTATACTAAATACCCCCACTATACTGTTTACTATTTTGGATTGTTAATTTCCATCTATCCATTTTTTTCTGCATATTCAGAATACCTTTATTGTCATTCAGGGGCGGACTGGGGAGAAAAACTGGCCCGGGAGTTCCCAACAGACTGGCCCACCTACCACTGCTTGGTTAAAATTTATATATATATATAAATATATATATATATGAGTGTGTACACACACATAGTTACATTGATAATATGAGATGACCAATGTAATTTAAAGCTACAACATACATGTATAGATATATAGCCAAATGGGGAACTATAAGAAAGCCACATATTTTTTTTGCTGTCAACAAAGTAACCTTTAAACTTAACAACTTGAACCTGAGAAAAAAGAGTGGAAGAAAAACTGGAAAGCTTCTGCTTTTGTAAACCTACATTATTTACTCTACGTGTAACCTCTGCAGCAATATCTTTTCTGTTACACCATCTATTATCTTATCATGCTCCAGCATCTTTAGTACATCTGGCTGAGTAGCCATGAGCATGAAAGCCTCAAGGTGCTGTTGTGAAAGAGAGGCCCTAAGCCTGATTAATTTTAGCGTGGAAAAGCTTCTTTCACGAGCTACCTGTGTTACAGACAGGGTGAGAAGAAACTTGTATGCAAGCCCTATGATGCTGTATGCATTTGTAAGGAGGTTGTATTGCCTCAGAACATGATAGCAGCAAAATGGACAATTGTTGCAAGATGAACAGTTTTTGTAAATTATCTCCACTTCATCTTCAGCATTCTGTGGTCCTTCTTTTGTTTCCTTTATTGCATATCCTGCGTATTGTTTTAGTAGCCTGGGCTTATTGGGACGAGTTTTTCTGATCTCCACTCTTCATTGTCAGCTCAGCTGGCCGGCCCTGCAGCACTTGTTCATGTGTTACAGATCAGCTCTGCGGCCGCACGCAGCAGAGCTGATCTGTAACACATGGAAGTTAGTTCAGTGAAATCGAACTTTCATCAGTTTCTTACTTTCTCGGTGTGCTCAGTTGCACCACTAGATGGGGCAGTTGCATTTCAGTGCAACTGCAAGCGACCTTAGCGCAGTGATGTCAAACGTGCCCTCCGTGCACCAGAACTGGGCTTGATGATTAACTCTCTCTCCAGCTGATCAGTTAGTTCAGACATATCTTATGGAGGACCAAAACTGACATATATATATATATATATATATATATATATATATATATATATATATATATATATATATATATATATATATATATATATATATATATATATATATATATATATATAAATGAGTGTGCCTCATCTGTCTAGTCTAGCAAAACAATTTCACACAGATTTTGACTTAGCGGGTCACATGGCCTGGAAGCTGAAGAAAAATCACAATTTTTGACTAAAAAAAATCCTAAAAAATATAAAAAGGCTTAAAATGGAACGAAAATGAGTGTGCTCCCTGAATCGGATCAACTGTGAGCTAGATGCCGCTAACTCCGCGGAGCTTGAATATCCAATATCCAACTTGAAACTAACTTCCCCGCGGTGAGGGACCGAGTCAGCCAGGTTCATACTCGCACAGTTTTAGCGCTGTTATGGCCAACAGTTACTGCTGAGTTATGAATTAAAGACAATCTCTTGCTCATCCTTTCAACGCGGTCGTATCAAGATTAACGCAAAAGCGGTAGTTACACAAGCACACCTGGTTAATGCCATGTTTTCCCCAGTACTCTGCTCAACAACACAACACACACATATGCATCCATCTTTATTTGTAAATAGAACCTGATATCATATCTGGTCATAACGTGTTTGCCTCAAACAATGCAAAGATGTTTCAGATCAGTGTGTGAGCGTGTGCGTGCAGGTGTGTGAAAGCATTGCACTTTTCCAGGAGAAGGTGCTATAATTGAAGCTTCGAGTAATGAACCTATTTTCCAACCATTTGGCTCAAATGGTTCAGTGCTTCACAAAAGCTTCATTTTCTTATCACTAGAGAGGACCCAAAAGCAGGATGCAGGAGTAGGCAGTTGTAAATTAGATAAGAGTGAGCCTTTAATTTAGCAGCAAAACATGGAGAACAAAATAAACCAAGGCAACTCAAGGAAATCTATACTGGAAAAAGTAAACTAAGCAGTACTGGAGCGCTGGAGCTCCGGAGAACACAAGACAACACAGCCACTACAACAACAAGACTGACATCTGACAAGAGGAAACCTGAGACAATAAATATACGCAGGTCATTCATCCCAACAGTAGTTAGACTGTATAACACATCATAATGTCTTGAGTCACTTGGACACTTTATCTCCTCTGCCATCACTTTATCCATACAGTCCAGATACATTTTATTTATTACACTCACCCATATAATGCATACCGTGTATGCTGTGTACCTTACCGGCTACAAATGTATATAATATTTTGATATCTGTATATAGTGTTTTGATGTGTGTGTATATGTGTGTATATGTACATGTGTGTATTGACTATATATTTTCTGTATATAGTGCTTATGTATATGTGTATAGTGTTTTTCTATTTTATTCTATTCTATTTTTAGTTTTCTGTACTGAGCTGCTGTAATGCGCAAATTTCCCCGTCGTGGGATCATTACAGTTTTATCTTATCTTATCTTATCTTATACAGAGGGAACGTGGAAACAGCTCGGGCAAACAGTGACACTAACAAGACTCAGGGAGGTAAATCAAAACACAAAGCACAATCGACAGGGGCTGTCAAAATAAAACAGAAAGTGATAACACCAGGAGACAGACACTGAAAAATAAACAAAAGAAACTCCACACAGAGGGGAAACACTTTGGGACGGAACACAGGGAGAACTAAGGTGTAAAGCAATGGAACTAAGTAGAAATACATTAGGGGAACACATGAAACAATATAACAAAACAAAACAGTAACAATAAAGGTAACATAACTACAACAGACCATAAATTATGAAACAAGGGGTGGCACACCCAGGACCATGAATAAGCTGTTTGGCATTGGCAGAGAAGATTTGACAAGTTTTCAACAGCTGCAACCAACATACTCAACTTTGTTGCTCAACCCACAAATGCATGTTTCTTGCAAATGTGGCTCCATTTTAGGGGAAACAAACAGGTTTTACAATGGCATAAGATTTATTGCCAATCATTGTCACAACAAAGAACTAATCGCTCTATCTATGCAGCAGCACACATCTCAGTGTTTTGGAGACTGCTATAGAAAACCTCAAAATAGGGGACACCCACATTTGCAGGAACAATGCCAGCTTGTGCTTTAGAGGAACTCCCTTTTCCCTCTGAGTCATAAGAGCCAATCCAGCTGGTTGTAATATAGCATGATGACAAGTTTCCACAAGACTACAAGGAATGATTCTCCCCACTAACGCTACGGGTAAACACTTGGATCCATACAAAACAGGCGGGTGTAACCATGGGGATATGGTGAAATATGCATACCGAAACAAAAGCTTAAAATTGAGTATGGTCTCCAGGCTGTGTGATGTAATGGCATGTATTTGTTATGCCAGTAAAAACATTTGGGGCCTCTCCCTGTATTTTAAGCCTAACCCAAAGCACAACATGAGAAGCCATGTAGAAGTGATTAAATAATTCTTTATTTAAAGATTACATTAAAAAATTTAAGACATGCTAAATAGCCCTCGGTCACGCAACATTGAAAATTTCATCAAAATAAACCTATTTCAGCAAAACATTGCAGACCTGAGTATTAAATGCTTGTAAATTGTGTTTACTTTTGTCATTAACACTGTGCATGTTTATAATCCATGTAAGATGCATATCTAAAAACTAGTACACAATCTAAACCACAGAAATGAAACAAATCACAGCTTTGTCTTATACCTCATGTCAACCTACTAGATGAGTTTCACATAAAGTAGTTAATGTTTCCCAAGGAATCAGTCACACTCACTACCACTTTGGAATGAAGCTTATACAGACAGACATATTTAGAATATATCTTTACTTTAAAAATGAATTAGTAGAAAGATTCTTATAACTACACTTCCATGGTTTTTATTGCTTACCTTGTTCTTATTGCTAATAGACTTGCTGTAGATGCTGGCAGAACTGAACAATACTGCTTAATTGTAATTTTTTTTCCTAATAATGGTAAAACATCTGTTTAATGAATGTAGAAATGAATACTGTATGGAAAATACAATTGCTATGGAAGCAATTCACCTTTTAATACTTGCAAGAATTGTTAATTAATGCACTTTTGACAACATATTTTTATATAAAGCTCAGTTACATGCTGCATACTGTTAATTTATTGCTATTATCTAATAACAGACATCAGGCTTCTCCTTTACATACTGCCATCCTGACTACATAGCAGCTCAAGAGTCTTTGGAGTTTTCTGAAGGAAATGTGCTAATCCATTTCTGTGTGCGGTTGAGACATTGATCCCAGCTGTACAAAGGCCGGTACTGAAAATAACGCTCAGCTTTGTCTGTCCTCACTGTGAAGGTGGTGCTAACTACAGCCAAGGTGTAACTATTCAGCAGTGGTGTATAGTTGTATATGGGCTTCAGTATCCAGTGAAGAAAGTCATTCATCATAGCCAGAAACCACAACACCAGTGTAGGTATGCGGGCCTTTCGAAATTTAAATGCAGAGAACAACATCATGTTGAAATCCTCGTAGCTTTTGTAGGGCGAGTCATCGTAGCAGTAGAAGGCTTCACCTCCAACTTTCTCTGGGCGCTCCCTCAAGGCTTGGGCTGCAAGCAGATGCATCCAGGCAACATTGCCTAGCAAGACAAATAAGTGGATGAGTAACAGATTTAATTATAGAAGTGAGTTCAAATACTTGGGTAAAATTTAGGTACTACATAAGGCTGAAGGCTGACTGCTTTAGATGGTAAAAATAATCACGGTCTGTCCAGATGATAAAGTCAAAGTAATCTTAGATCAGTCGCTTAAGCTGAATCCAAGTGACATCTTTTCTGTCCAGTTGTAGTTGTATTGTAATATGTATTAATGTCATAAATGCAATAATATTCTGTTAGGACATAGCCTTCACAACTGTGTGATAATACATCTTTTCAACCAATAAATATTTCTGTATAAGTCATCTGAATGATTGGAGTCTTCTTTCTGTATCTGTAAACCTGATCTCACAAGATCTCTAGGACATGGTGTGATCCATCACGCTTATATGGGAACATATTTGGCATTTCAACAAAAGGCTTTTCTCCCCATTTTATTTTATAGCTTGATTAATTAAACAATGTTATCTAACCCCAGTGTTTTAATAACCACTGTTGAATGTACAAATACATTTAAAGAAACAGCATGCTGCTGTGCAGAATCGAAAACATCTACAGTGTCTGTCCCATTTGTGATCTTCCATGTGAAGGTTCTGCATCTGTTAGCGTGTTAAAATGCAGTATCAGTTATGATTCTCTTGGCAATAAGCAGTGAGACTAAATAATGATGCCTTCACAGAGTATTCACAGTGTGGATATATCTCTATGTATATATCTGTATGATATATCTGTATGTTGCCTCATAATAGCCATCTAGTATTGAATATTCCCATTTATACTATGAGCTCTGAGTAGCAGTTGTTCAAGAGTCTGCTTTAGAGGATGAAGTTTTGTTTTTTTAATACTGATATTGTACAAAAGGCCCCATTGTTTATGTCTTCATATTTAGTTATGGTACTAGTGTGTGGAGAGTTGAGATTTCCCACAGTCCTGTGTTCCTTGAAGTAGTCTCGCATTTTTACACCAGCCGAACGTCAGATCAGACAGATGCGAGCTGGGGATGTTCTGTGCCACTTAGCGAGTTTTTGTTCATAAGACAAGTGTGCGTTTATGACCGAAGTAAGTACATGTTATTAGAGATGGTTATATTCCTCTGTTTATAAGTTAAGCTTGTTAGTGGTGTGATCGGTATAAGCTAAGCAAATGGAGGCTAGCTCCCGTGCTATGCAGTCTGAGTTAGCTGTGTGCTACTTATGTAGCTATGTTAGTCCCAGAGTAACAAACATATATAGCTCATACTGTATTCTTGGATGTTTATTGGTACACCTAATTGTGTTGAGTTATACTTATTATTTATTTTTCTGTGTTGCAGAACCACACATACACACACACCTTCATGTATAGATGTGGATCTTCACCTAGCCCAGTGTATTCGGAGCTAGGTCTGCACCTTGTAAGAACCAGGGCTAGCTAATAAAGCCCATATGTGAAGCTGCACTTCTGTCTCCCTGATTGCTGCCTTCTATGAGTGAAGTCAACTAGATTAGTCACATCAGTCAGCAGTTATCATCCTAGCCTTAAAGTAGTGTTCTGGCCGACACTCCAGGTTGAAAGTGGGATCCAAACACGTCCAGCACCTTACAGTCCGCTGAGATATAAGCTATCTCCCCTACAGATATTGTAAAACGCATCAGGCGCAAAAACCCTCAAACGTCGTGCAAAATGCAGAGGAAGCCCTAGATGCGACACACTTCTGCTTTTCACCTTGGTTTAAACAAAGTCATGTTTATCCAGATTGTATTTTAGTTCAAAACAGAACAGAAGTTAAATTCTCATGATGCATTAAAAACCTCACAAAAGTGTTAATTTTACCTGCATAAACCCGACCATGTTCAACATGGTCTGGGATGCCTCCAACAATTAAACCTCCCCTTTGAACACCCTGTTGGTAGAAGTCCTTCATTAGCTGGTGCCCCTCGCCATAGATCCCCGTCGGCCTCAGTGAGCATGTGTATAAGTGCTTACCACCCTTAACCTGTACAGGAAATTAAATAAATAAATTAAAAACAAACAAACAAAAACATTCAGTTTTCAAGCACAGGGTAAACAAAAGTCATTTAATAAAAAACAAAAAATCCTAAATGTCAAAGGGAAGATTTAGATGGTAACTGCAAACAGCAGGAATGACAACACTAGACCACTACGTAGCCACAAAGGAAATTCTAGCATTCTGTGGCAAAGTTGCACAAGAAAATCCCCTACTGTGTTTTTTTAAGGCTTGAATCCAACTAAGCTGGAGACAAAGAAAAAAAGATCTACCCATCTAGAGCCTCCACACTGGACTGCCCACAGTCTCAGCATTTTTGATGTTAAGCTTTGGGGGTTTTACTGGCTTCACTGTACAGTTAATAATCTACCTCACTGTGATCTGGTTCAAACATTTTACCACTCTTCTTTACAAGAAATCCACAATTACCATAATTTGAAATATCTTACCGTGATGCCATTAGCCTCAAGCACAATTTTCTCTGCCTTTGACTTGCTCTTGGGATAGGCCATGCTGTGTTTCACTGTGTAAGGTGTGTCTTCATTGCCCCTAAAAGGAAAGAAGTCAAAACATTTAGAGAAGCACCCAGGGATAAGGTAATCCTATAGCAATTTCTTGACCTTGCCACATGTATGATAGGAATGTGTTTAAACAAGGCAAACTCAGAAACAAAACTTGGCACAGAAAGAAAGAAACTAGATCTGTTCAATGTTTGCTTGCCTGCTTCCTGCAGTTTTGTTCTTATCTGTTTGAACTGTAGCGTCTGACTAGAACAAATCTTTTCAACAAGAGCAGGCAAAGGTTCATTCTTACAGGGCAACGTCAGCTAGAACTAAAACAGATGACAAGGTGCGTACGTGCAAAGTGTGCTCACACTAAGACATGCACAACATCTGGAAGACTGTCAGTAAGTGCAGAGGGATGCCGGATGTTTGTCACTACAAAATTGTCCCCTTGTGATGAGGAGATTATGCTGCTTTCTTTGAATCCTTTCATAACCTGAGATTGTCATAGTTAAGTTCATGAATTGGCACTGATGGTAAACAATGAAGGACACATCAAAACAATAAATGCAGATATATTCACTGTGATTGAATATGTCAACTTAGAATTGAATTCACTTTAATTCCACTACAAAATACCAGAAAACTAATGTCTGTCAATGGCTGCACTACAGTCTGATGTAGAAAGATCTCAGTAGATAAAAAGTCCATCCCTTTGAAATGATGCTAAATATTTTTTTCTTCTGCATATATCTAGCTCTGCATCAAAGCACATACTGTACTGTGAAAAAGTTTTACATGTTTACAAATCTTATACGTCACACAGCATCATCAGGAAGGTGCCTGATTGGTCCCACATTCCTTCTGCAGCAGAACACAAAAGGAACAACGAGTCCAGCTACAGATGCTAGCCTCTACAAAACCCTAATCTCAAAATCATGGAGGCAGTCTGAGATTACATAAATACTTAGACAAGCACACAAAAACTGAACTACACTGGTACAAGTTTAAAGGACACTGCTGCTACTGTTGCTAATATCCAACACACATATCTATACCCATATCCCACATATACATTTATGCTTAGCTGTGTAAATATAATTCCTTATTTGTGTAAATATAACAAACAGATGTGTAGTAAGTGTTTTATTTATCTTATTCAATTTCTACTTTTATACTTATATAGCGGCACAATGGAAGAAGCACCTGTAATTTCATTTTATGTGACATATAATGACAAAGCTATTCTAAAAGGAAAAGGGTGCTCATGCTAAATATTGGACCAGAGTTTCTGCAGAACAAACTAAGCATTGTTTTAACTGAACTAAACAAGGTGGGATTTCCAGCAAACCACATCTAATTATCCAGGATCACCCACTCATGCACTTTACCTTTAGTGCATACAACCTTTGCACAACCGCGTTATTCATTTCAGTCATGGGTGAAAAGGGGAAAAACCCTACTCTAAAACACCGTCGACCAAAACCCAAAAACTCTTTCCTCTAACCTACACATGCCAGTAAACAGGAGACAGACACAGACAGGCTGACAAAAAAAAATAAAAAAATACAGCGGTGAACCATTTACCTGGCTCTGACTCACACCTTCAGGTGTGGGCTTTCCATTTGTCAGTCATTTGTTATGGCTTCTGTGCACTTTTCCCCAAAATATTCCAGTTATATAGGCAACATCATGTCGCTTCTGAAAGTGATTAATAGCCAGAAAAATACCCAGAGATGGTCCATATATAGAAATACCATTGTGCTGCCATTTCTGCCCCACGACAATGCTGTAGTAGACATTTGCTTTTATTATTATTATTATTTTATATCCACAAAGAAAACTAAGATTATATCTTCCCATTTTTTGTCAGCAAGAACATCCAAGATGCCACATTTAACAATTTTTTTTAAACTTACAAAATGTACATTATGTAACAAATATTGTTCATCATCATAATTCTTCATGAAATATTCCTTTATTTACCAACTCTGAACAGCACAGCTGTGTTTATAGCCAGTCATGGCAACTGATTATGGCAAAACCTGTTTGAAATTTAAACCCCAGACATGACAGCTGTTTAACTGCAGCTGTATTACATAAGCAGGTGTGTGACACAAACTGGAATCAGTCACAGCAATGGGATAGGAAAGATCAACAAAGATCAACTACTGTACCTTGATCACTTTGTTGAATTAGACACAGAAAGCAGTAGATACTGTGTCATGTATTTTTGACTCCACCCATATCTTTTTCTGCACAGGCCATATGTTTTTCATGATAGTGCATTCAAGACAAGAGAGCAGATACAAGAAGGCAACTACAGAAAAGGAACTAAATGGGCCAAAACACTTGAATGGGCTTTAAATTTCTACCATTTGGGCTCGGTCAGCATCAAAACAAAACAAAACAAAACAAAAATGCACAGAACTCAGAAACAAATAAAATATATATATAATTTTTTTTTAAATTTCACCTCTTAAAGTGATCTCCATTGATGTTGGGACCGATCACTTCCATGCTGCTGGTATAGACAAGGCACTCGATGCCACACTCCACACAGGCTTTGATTACATTCTCTGTTCCTAAGAGAACAAAAAAAAACAAAAAAACATTTTAAGTAAGTGTGCTCACTTTTTTGGATAGCTGAGACTGCTTTTTAGCTCAAAGGTCACTCTAACATAGCTGAATTTCTTCTGTATCTCAGCTGATTTCTTCAAATCTACACAAAGATTTTAAAAGGGATGTCATCTTTAAATTTTAAATTGAACACACAAGAAAAGAATCATGTAATCTGAGATATTGGATCCATGTGTGGTCCAGTATTAAGGCTATTGTTTACGTTGCTTAAAATTAAAAACTTCGAGGAATCTCGAGAGAAAACAGTTCACGGGCTGCATAGTTAACATTTGCTCCAACTTGGCAGCGAATGAGAAGAAGTGCTGATGAGGGTGTGCTAGAATCAAAAGTAAACTAAATATTTTTTTTTTTAATTTTTATAGAACGCCACTCCTTGAAGATTTACTGGCTTATCAGCACAAATGTGTTTATCAAAATTCTTAACACTGCAGTAACTCACAAGAATAGATAAAGAGGTTTGATCTACGACAGAAAAAAAGTAAAGCTCAAAAAATTTTTAGGAGAGCTGGAGCTGGGAAAATAATGCTGCTTAAATATATGGTTTCCATATAGACCTTTTCCAGAAAAGACAATTAGGCATGTCAGATCAGAGGGGAAAAAAAAAAAAAAAAAAGTACATGAACAGTCCATAATTTAGGTTAACCAGCTCCACAGTCTTCAAGATATGCATACAGGCTCACTGGCATGACTTAGAGGATACTTGATAGAATAAAGCAATTGATAATTAAGTTTGCATGACCTGTGCTTTTCCTGATGCAATAATATTTACTCTGTGGGATCTGATGGTCTAATGTCTGTCTTTTGGACTAACATGGCTATAGATTGGAGACTGCATATGGTCTGAAAGGAGATTAAACTCCAGCTACCACTCCATCTATAGGCTAACAGAGCCATTAGGGTTTACAATATAGTGTTCTCCTACTAGCACTTTCAATTCATACAATTCTGAGAAGAAAAGAGATTTTTCCCTTGACACTGAAGTAGGAGGAACTAATGAGAATGTTAAAAAAAAAAAAGAAGAAAAAAAAAGAAAAAAAGAAAGAAGTGCTGAATTCTTGAAATATTTTTCAGTCCTAGGAAACCTTTTTTGGACCAAGTGAAACAAGCCAAAAGCCAACACATCCACTTGATCTTATCACAGAGCTTTTTACAGAAATACAACCTTTAATTGTGGTTGTTTGTACATGTGTAATGTAAATTAATATGGACTCAATTATTAACCTTCAGACAGACAAAAGCTGAACTCTGCTCCTGCAGCTGTAAGAGAGCTGCTGTATTCTGTTTGGAAACTTAATCAACATCTGCCTTCACAAAACTGTCTTGTCTGCAGCAACAGTTTTGGAGTTACTGTAGATTATACATTCACAGCCTCATCACCAAACACGTGTACTGTTTTCATCCCTTCTTTGTTCATGTGGTCAGTGACTTCTGTCTGGATTTAGACTGTTTTCCATTCAAAGAAAAACATCTGGTAAGATGCTGTCAATAAAATTCTTCAGCCACTTACAAATGTGTGCCAGAGATTCCAGGAACTCTGACAAATAAGTTGCAGTATTTCCTGATCACATTTTAAAGCATATGGCTGGCAATCTCAGTAAACAAGTCCACTGAAAACTAAATCTTCAAGGCTGAAATAGCAGATTCCTCTGTCACAGAGCTCCACTGTCATCCAATACTCTTCACCCCACCCCAGAGGGGGGAACAGGGTATTATTTTTGGTCTGTCTATTATCAATATTACAGCAAAACTACCAGTACGATTCATACCAAATATGCACGAAAGATGACCAGTGACCCCTAGATCACATGATTACATTTTTGCCATAACGGATGAGTTCAAATCTCAGCAAAACATCTGCCAGAAATTCTAGCTAAATATGGATGTGTTTTTAATTTTGAGTTTATCCAACATGTTCACAACCAGCTGATTTAATTGTCCTGTTAGTAATAATACTATAGACATTAATGACATCAACAGCTTAAGTGGTTGAGCCATCATCATGTCGTGAGCCACTTTGCTGCACTAAATAGATGGACATATTTAGACATACATTTATGAGCAACTGAGTCACTTCTCTGCTGGATTTTGACTAGACAGTGTTTTTATTTGAGCAAGACACTGTTGACACTGAATCACCAGCTAACACACCTCTTCCTAACATTAGAATCACAAACTGTTTGACTCTCATGTGCAAAAAAAAAAACATGACCTAATAAACTCTCATCCATGTGTAAATTTGAGTCGACTGGATTTAGTCACGGTTTCAGTGACAGTAAATGGTAAAACTATTCTCGTCACGCTCACAAAAGCAGAGTGTAATGTTATGCGTTTCCCCCAGCGTTTCTTGTCTGTGCTACTACCATTACGTAACACTTAAACTTACCACTAAATTCCACACCAACAGTATTAGCCATTTAGAGTTGAAATTAAAGAGATCTGAGATATGTTAGATCTTTAAATAAACCATCCACCCAAAAGCAACTAGCCCTTGGCAAGAGGAAGCCACACCTCAGACCAGTAATATAAATATGTGATGATAAAATATGAATTTCTCCAACTAAAGGGTAAAGTAATGGCCTTGAAAACCATCCAAAGCAGGGGTGTGGATTTCCTCTGAATGTCATGGTTTCTGAGGTAAAATGTTTATCAAGCTGAACTGCTGATTGACGTTTCCCCATCTCTTTTCTCTGTTTTACATCTGTTCACCACTCCCTTTAAACCTCACCTGCTACATTCACAGAGTAGATGAGGGTTTCTGGTATCTTGTGCCAAACATCAACCAAGCTGGCTGTGTGGATGATAACATCTGCCCCACGGGAGGCCTCCAACACAGAGGTATAATCAGTGATGTCCCCCCGAATGACCACCACCTTCGTCTGGTCTGGGTAGAAAACAGGAAGACAATGTTACAAATACTTATCACTGAAACTGCAATCAAGCAGAAAAATGTTTACTGTGAATTCAACTAGATGAGAAAAAAAAAAGCCATTTGTTTACCAAGGAATTACAACACAAACTCATTCAGCCATTTAAAGAGCAGCCTTGATTTCATAATAGCTGTGTTGTTTCAAGATGTTACATGTACGTATTTGTTTTTTCCATCATCGGGGCAAGTACAGTTTTATACATTTTAAAATTCCACTGAAGACAGTTACAGACTAGGAAATAAAAATCTTATTAACCTAGTTGGTTTAAAAAAAAAAATGAAAACACAAAGAAAGGTACTTTATCTCCCTGAAAAAAACCAAAAAGGACAATATATGATCACTCCCACCACTGAACTGACACAGCAAAACATTTTGAAGGTCTGAACCTTGGGTTTATCTTTATGCTCATATTTTGTCCTTGACATTCTGATAGCGCTGCAGCTGGCACGGAAAAAAACTGGACTTTTGGTCAGAGACTCTGCTGCATTTCAGACTCTCCTTCCTGTGCTTTCATTCTTAAATGTAACTTTATGTTAGAGATGGGATTATATTTCCATTAGTTCAAACAAAAATGGAAACGGGAAACGGTTTCCCTCAGCCTGGTCCCCCACTATGTGTAAATAACACTGAGATTTATCCAAATGGATACTCATTATCCCAGAAGGTGCAAAACATTTCCACTGTTGGCCAGGAGCACCATTTGTGGTAGGTGCGTTCCTCACAGTTTTGAACGCTTGCCTTGTTTACTGTATGTATTTATAGTATTCCATGCAGTGTAATCAAGGAAAGAAAACATAGCTTTGCTACTAAGTAGTTTATGAGGAAGTAAAGAAAAAAAAAAACAAACACAGTATGAACATTTGGTCACGACTCACAGTTCCATGTAAAGGAACAGCCTATCATTCATATTACCGAAAAAGGTGGTGACAACCGTGGCAGGAGCAATTACCAGACACATCTTTATTATCCTGGACTCAAAGCACAGGTATTATCGGGTTGCCCAGGTAACAACAAAAAAAAAAAATTTTTTTTAAATGTCAGGCTATATTTAGTCACAGCTGTATCACCCCATCACTCCGTTAAGTCTATATAACAGAACACAGGCATTTAATGGAAACAGACGCCGGTTAAGAGCGCACAACGCTGGCACATACCCACCAAATACGTCGACTTAATTTTGATCAATATTGGCCTTATCAGGGATCTGTTAGCGGTTTGCAAAAGGAAGAGAGCGGATCGTTTTGTTTACGTTTCAGAAACAAAGTTGTCTTATTCAAGCAGAGAACCAGGTAGTATAAGCCTGATGAATAAAATAAACAGTTCGGGTGACTTAATAAGATGTGTAGACTATATATGTCCATTTGCCAGTATAGAATTAAACGTTAATTTAGTATATTATCAAACATAGTTCCGCATTACAGTCAGAAACAACATTACATGCAGGCTGTCACGAAGACTGCTTCTGCTCGTCTTACCTGTGCTGTGTTCACTTAAGCTCGGATCAATGCATTTGTCAAACACCCGGACCTCGTCCACTTTGTCCTCCTTCTCCAGCAGAACCCTCAATAAATGCTGGCCGACAAACCCACAACCACCGGTGATCAAATACACGAGACCCCGCTGGTTTCCTGACATTCTGAAAGACGCTGATACAGAAACTTCACAGCGCACTGCAGCGCCGATATATACACGGAGGGAAGAGTCACGAGGGGGTGGGGGGGTGGATGATTAAGAGTTAGGTTGCCCCAAATAAACATTTTTAAACATTATTGCATAAAAAAATAATAATCGAATAATATATAAAACTGCAAGGCATTCATTGACCTCTAAACTAAACTTAAACCAAACTAAAACTAAATTTATATCCACAAAGCTTGAAGGTTATACTATATATAATAAGATATGATACATTTTAACCAGATTATAGTGGAGAGTTGATGTGTTGAAACCTTATGAATTTCTATTAAATCTTATTATTTTGGATTTTAATTTCGTGCCTGTGTTTTGAGTGATGACGTAGGTACGTGCCTACGTTGCCGTTCGTTATGGGCAAAACAGCGCACTCTCCTGTAGAAGTGCAAGGCTTTAAATACACACACTAACGCACGGACGCACACGTGCGCGCGCACAAACCTAAATGATCTACCTCAATTTTGTAGAAAATAACTTTCGTTCTGAAGAATCTTTGCATTCTTTGAGGGAGATACATTATGACCGAATATCATAATTCTATTTACAATTAAAGACTGATGAATGTGTGTGTGTTGCGTTGAGAGAGTACTGGGAAATCATGGCATAAATTGGGTGTGCATGTGTAACTATGGCAGGGGATGGGTGATTGCTCGCACCCAGATTTGGCGGGGTCACTGAATCACCAGAGTCAGCAGTTGCTGGTTTGGACGTCATATGCCACGATTACACAGAGCCACTGCAGTAGTTCTACAGGCGTAGGAACCGGGGGGGTTCCTACGACCATTATTAAATGTTTTAGACCAATAAAACATATCAAACTTTGCACTTCTGTGAGTTAGTAAATTATTTTTGTGCTGCTGAAATATTTAGCTTGCTAGTATATGAAGGCGTGTGAGGGCCACATTGAGAAAAAAAATAAATAATTTTGTGCATTTTGAGAATAAAGTCAAAATCGTCGAAGTCATCATTTCAAGTCAAATAGCCACAGCAGCTATACTCTCTACAAAATGCCTTGGGTAGAAACAACTTGATCAGCTGTGTTATTGTGTCTTGTGGTTCTACATGTCCCCTCTGTACTGTACGAAGGTGCAGCCATCCTTGAAGCTAACCATTGCCAATTTGTGTGGTTTTGAGCAGATGCAGCTTTCTGCACTCTCTCTTTAACGTCCTCATACTTATAACTACAGCGTGTTTATGTACTAAAAGAGAAATCATTTCTTTGTTCTAAAACCGATTCTAAAGTATAGTTTCACTAACTCATAATACAAGACATTCTGGAGTGTATAACAGACGTGTCGTGGCAGTTGTTTGACTTGAAACGACTTAAATCTGCACATTTTGACTTTTTTCTCAAAATTTTGAATTTATTCTCAAAATGCACAATTTATTTATTTTTTTCTCAATGTGGCCCTAATACTTCTTTGTACTAGTACCAGTGTGGCCAGCTGACAAAGTAAGCCCTACAGCCTGGAATGACATGGTCATTATGCTTCATAAAAGACTCGAGCCATTTTGTTTGGTGGTTTGTCCACATCTTATAATTATAAAACATATTATATGTAAATTATACATGCAATAATATAGGTGTACACAACACTATTTTTCCAAGAAACATTTGAAAAAGAAGAAAGTAAAAGATCAAATTGCAGTGATTTAACTGCTGCCTTTGACACATTAGACTGTAACATTTTAACATCTTGATTGCATCACTTAGTGGGCATTGGTGGCACTGTACTTAAATGGTTTAGTTCTTACCTGGCAGATAGAACTTTTTCTGTGAACATTCTTGGTTCTGAATCATCTGCTGCTTCCTTGTCATGTGGCATCCCACAGGGCTCAATTCTAGGGCCACTGCTGTTCTTTACTGCCTCTGGGTTCTGTCCTCAGAAGACATGGGCTCTCATTTCATTGTTATGCTCATGATTGACAAAGTTTTTTGCCTTGAAGCAGAAGGATGTCCTTTCCATAAAACATCCTCTGGCATGCCAAGATTTTCAAGTCTTAAAATAATTTCAGCCTCATATTCAGTCAAATATTCACATTGTTCCCAAGATCCATACATTCTTCCATCAGTGTGACCTTTTACAACATGACAAATGATTCCTCATTGATCAGTGTGGTCTGCATCTAAAGCTTCATACAGATCAGTTTGATTTAAACAGTGATGTTACAGTAAATATTCAAGACCAGCATATAGTTGAAGTTCATTCTTTTTCTGTAACAGAGAACTCAAGTTCCTTCATTTCAGGGTTAACAAACTCAGAGTTGTTAGCTAAGCCTGTTTCCTGGAATAGGGCCCAATAAAAAGAAAAGGAAAAAAAAAAACACACTACAGCTGACAGGGAAAACAGACACTCTGACAACAACTAAAGGGAATGGGAGGGTAATAAGGGAAGTGGACACAGGGAGGTGACAAGAAACAGCTGAAACAACAAGGCAAGGAATTAAAACTAAACACAAAACAGAAGAGACAACCAGCTCCCAACAGGGAACATAACATATTACAGGACACTGGGGAGGCTAGACTACCTAAAACACAAAGGATCAAAAAAATACAAACAATTCTCAACATTAGCAGAAATCAGATTACCAAGGCAGTAAGAACTCAAGACTAACCATGGAGGCAATACTAAAAAAAAACTGAAAGCAATAAACTAAGAACTTGTTCAAAAAAAAATCCAAGACAATGACACGGTTAAGTTATTGCCATTTTTGTGCTGGATGACAGATAACCATTAGCGAGGAGATATTTTGGGTCCGTAACTTTTAGTCTGATGGCTAGAAAAGAGTTTTGAAGTAAAAGAAAATGCTCCTTTGGTCTCATTCTGCACTGCTACACCATAGTATGAGAGAAACTGGATTCTTGTACTCGCCAGGTTGAATTCACTTTTACAAAAGACCAACCCTGGACTGCAGGCCACACTTTGGCCACAATGTTTTAAAATCAAAATTTTTGTAATAATAATTTTAGCAGGTGCATTGCTCAGTTACATCTACATTTTCAAGTTTACTGTTAACATGCTTTTGAAGTGGCTGGCACAGCGGTATGTGGTTAGCACTGTTATAGCACTCCTATGGCAGGAAGGTTCTGGGTTTGAACCCACTGTTTTTCCTGTACCTGACTGGTTTCTCTGTGACAGTCCAAAGGCATACCTGTTTAGTTAACTGGCAATTCTTAATTAGAAGTACATGTATTTGTGATTGTAATTAACTTTGTGATAGAACAAATATCTATTCTCTTCTCCAGTCTGTGGATAGGTTCCAACCTCCCAGTCACCACATCAAACACTTTGTTAGCCCATGATAAATCCTCATCTCACATGAAAGTGTCACATGTAAATGATGCAGATTCTCCCTGTGCTGTACAGCTTTGTGTGCATTTACAGCAACTATTTTTTTTAGCATGCTCTTTATGTAAAACAGGAATTAAACCAGTTTCTTACTTATTCTATAATTACAAGAATTATGAAGACTTTGGGGTTAGAGGGTTTATGCCTTTCTTTTAAAGGAAATAGCTTTAGTTCAGATATTATCTATATTTGGGAGGGTTAAAAAATATTTATATTCCAGTTTTAAGACCACAGCTTATGAGTTACTTAAACATAGGAGGTCATTATGGAAAAGGGAAGAAAACTAGTCAACGTTCAGTTCAGTCATGGTGAGAATGACATGATGATTAAAGATTAACAGAAGTAAACATTGTGAGTCTTGAGCCATGCCAACAGGTCTGTGAATGTTAACGAAGAGGCAGGGTGCACCCTGTACAGGTCAGGTCACCAGCCTGTTGCAGGGTGTACCCTGCCTCTCGTCCTATGACAGCTGGGATAGGTTCCAGCCCCCCGCGACCCTGAACGGGATAAGTGGAAGAGAACGTACGCATGTATTGTCCAGTCATGTATGGCCATTTGTTTAGCGACTGCAAATCTTGCTTGGGTTTAACGCAAGACTGTAAAACATTCCTCATTAAATCAAACCAAACTACTGTTGGAACAACACCATTTAAGGTTGGCCTGTGTCATGCAGATTAGTTTGAATGTTTTGTGAATAGTGTTTTCTCTTGAAATGAGTCTACAAATCTGTGGAATTCACAATACAAAAACACAATATCCTACCACTTCCAGTTTTATAAGTTTATCTGCAACTCATAAAATCATTAACTACATTTCTTCACAAGCACGAGCACAGTTCAGTTCTGGAAAAAGTGCCATTTAGTTGGGGTGTTTAAGCTGGACCTTATAACCTGACAACTTCGCATATTTTGTCCAACTATTTTTCAGCTCAGGTCACCATCTGTTCTGTGAGCTTTACCACCTTTCTATGGTCACTGACAACAGTGAATCTTTTCAAATTTAAATGCTTCCTCTCAGTTTGAACAGGAAGCGTTGCAGATGCATTCATTTCCGCTACAGAGCTTCCTGTTCACTCAACATGTGAATAAAGTGGCATGAGTGAGAGCCATCAATTAAAAGTCACAATCACTCAGACACCCATGTTTGTTCAGTCTGAGCCTCAGCATACAGCAGGACACCTAGTCACTGAAAAAAAACACATGATTTTCATTTATTTAAAAAATATTTTAATGCACCATTAATAAAGGGTCCAACGCATTAATACAAGAGAAATATTGCAAATAATATTAAAATAATCATCAAATTAAAAGGAAAAACAATAAAAAATAAATGAATGGAAAGTATGTACATGTTTCCTCCTCATGGAGAGAGGACAAGGAACAACTTATTTACAGCTTGGAATCAAGTGTGTTTCTACGAGAAACAAACACCTCTACAATATTTACATGTACTTCTTTCTTTTTTTTTTTTTTTCCTTTCATTTTTTTCTCCTGTAGTAAAGAGGGTTGGTTTGTACTGAAAGGCTTTCATTGCAACAAAAAATATTTTACACATTTTCCTGTTTGGGAAAGAACAAAAAACAAACAGGAGTCTAGTTAAAAGTTCAACATCAAAGTTAAACTTTGGACGGCCATAGCCATGGTAAAAATGGACAACACAAGGGTCATCGAAATCCCCGTCTGCAGCGTATCACAAACTTGCTTAACCTCGCAGGGACAGACACGTTCACCTATATACACTGCAAACAGACTGTAAGCAGGATTTTTTTTTTTTTTTTTTTTTTTGGAGTTATGATTTTTTAGAAGGGCCACCTGAAATAAAATGTCTACTAATGAATTTTGCAAAGATCTGCAACACGGGGAGGAAAAAAAGAAGTTTAAGTCTTTGAACAGAAATGGACAAATCAAATAAAGGTGCCTTACAAAAACATCTGCCTGCACACTGAGCAACCCAAAGTGCCATTAAAGTTCTTCTTACATAAACTTTTGTCAACTTGGGCCTCTGCTAAAAATGTAGCAAAACTTGTAGCAAATGCCTGCAAAGCCAGCAGCACTGTTCTCACACTCATTTATGTACTTCAGCACTTAAGAAAACCAACTAGGGAGAAGAATTTGTAGAAAATGCTTCTCTCAAAGCGCATTTGCTGAAACCAAAGAATTAATAATAGATGCGGCGAGAAAATTTTGTTCACAAAAAACTTTTGTTGCC
Organism: Archocentrus centrarchus; assembly: GCF_007364275.1. NCBI lineage: Eukaryota > Metazoa > Chordata > Actinopteri > Cichliformes > Cichlidae > Archocentrus > Archocentrus centrarchus. Next base: position 29,125,480 of record NC_044353.1, on the reverse strand, counting down.
TTGCGTCACTGACATACATGCTTTTAACCAAACACACAATGGCTGTGATTGCTCAGATTTATGTGCCCTTTGTGAATCTGAAGAATTAAACAGTACATCCACAAACAGGGAGACACGGCCTCAACCATCCCTAGTCAAAAACACCATATCTTCTTTGTGACTTCCCTGTTGAGAAAATGGGATTGGCCAAGTTGTAGATGGCAGACAAGCTCTCCGAGGTCAACATATAGATATGCCCTCAATTATTGTGGTGGTAAAACCAGCTGTTGAAATTCATTTCTGATCCTGTGCTGAACTGCAAGTCACCAGCACAGCACTAATTACTCAGGAGCACACAATTTGTTAAAAGCAAGCATGTCAGTGTCCATAAGTTTGGAGAGGGAAAAAAAACAAAACAATGGGGACTATAATGTGATGCTCTTGTAGCAAAAATTTAGCAGTAACATAAAATTAAAACAGAACAGTTACCGGAAACTGAAATTAAATAGTTTCAGTGGGTTAAAACACTTTACTCTTATCCAGACAGGAGGCTGTTGCAAAATAGAGTAATGAACAGTGGAGAGGGAAAACAGATTTATAGGGCTGGTGAATCACAAAGCCACTGAGGACAGTGGATGGGTACACTGAAGCTCATGTCACTGTAATATACTTACAGCTAATGCAAATAAGTAACAATACCATTAATAACAGCAATAGTAATATTATATAATACTATCAAAAGAAAAAAAAAAAAATCTCCAAAACAACCTTCACACTTGGAAATCTTGCATAACTGAAAACCAAATTGATTGAAGTTTGTTATCTTAAAAGTTGCACCCTTAATGGGCGCTTCTAAAAACCCTGAATTTATGTGGTATTCCTGTGCGTCTCTGTACGGGCTTTGTAAGGGGAGGAGTTTTGACACTGGAGGAGCAATTCCTGGCCGACACTGACAAAATAAAGCTCCTTTCAGACATGAACTCCTCATATTAATCTGACGGCATCCAAATGTACCTGCATCTGAATAAACACCCTGGTTTCTGTAAAGGTCACAATGGAAATCTTACTGAGCAAAAGCCTGCAACATTTATCACTTTAAAAACAGGCAAAACTCTGCATGCTGCTACATTAACAGATAGTTACGCACAAGATTATGTTTGCACTTCTTGTGCATATTTGAGAGTCATTTGGCTCACAAGAGAGTGCCCTAAACAGTAGTAACTTCTGCACAATTATATTTTTTCTACCTACTGCATTTATTAAAGATTGAAACATCCCTCTCTGATGTGTTTTAGCTACACCCAATAAAGAAAAACGATATTTATGAGACACACAGTACAACTTTCACAGCAGCATGCAAACACATGGAAAGATGTTGCTTAGAGATAATGGCAGAGGAACTAAACACCCAAAGTGTGATTTCACTTCCCTAGAATGGATACTAACAATAGTCTTTCACAAAAATAGAAGCTTTTTGCAAGCAAGTGAAATATTTTGTGCGCATCAAGGGTATGTCAGCATGAAGTTATGAGGAACCTTAACGTAAAAATAACCTTTGTCTGACTGATGCCGTCACTTTAACAGACTAATGAAGCCATGTCTGAGAGTGCTTAACAACATTCTTCCTTTCTTTTGCTTTCATTATCTCCTTTCAAACGGATGTTGGCATCCAGTTAGAAAAACATTTCATGCCCTAATTCATGGACCAACTTCTTTGGAGCACCCAGTCAAGTCCAATAATACTGCCACTGATGAGCTGATGCTAAAGGCCAGATGACGCCAATCCAATCACCCACTAGCTTGTGGAAGTGCCTAGAGAATGAGAACAGTGTATGAAAAGTGCCAAGTGTGTGCGTGTCTGTTTCCTAAGTATAGTGAGGCTGGCTGTGAGGCCATCAGGAGGGGCAGCATAGGGTACTGGGGGTGGGTTTGTTTCAAGTTACACATTGAGGAGGGTGAACCCGGGCATGGCTGGCCACTGGAAAGTGAGGGAGAGAAGTGCATTCACTAGTTGAGTGTCCCACGGCAGTTCTCTGTTCCACACAGGCAAGGGATCTTGTTCTCCTCCAGTGGGAACTTGTAGTCGTAGGTGATCTCTTCATTGACGGCAATGGGTTGCTTTGAGTAGATCACAATCTTTTTCTGCGACTCTATGGTGATGACCTTGGCGTAGCAATTTGGCTGTAAGGAAAAAAAGAAGCAAAAGACTGATGAGCAAGAGCTACAGAAGTTCATCAGTCGACATCTAAAAGCATATCAGATTGACCGTTGACTGAGTGAGTTCAGACTTACAGTGCAGCAGTGGTTGATGAATCGTGCCAGGTTGCCACACTTGGTGGCATCTATAATAGTATCATGGTCCACTCTGAACAAGTAGCTGCTCCCAATGCCCTGCTGTGCGTACCGCTTCTCTCGATTGTCAGCCACCATCTGGACACAGAACATTTTCTCACTGACACCTTGCTAACGCTTACCCAACCACAACATCCAAGCACCATTGGCCTATTGAGCTTCACTGTCAAACATTTTAGACAATATGTGATATATTGGAATGGAATGGAAACTAATTTGGCTGTAGGTCAACCGACATTAAGCTGATACTGTTTTTTTCTTTTTCTTTTACAAATTTTGAAAATTCATGATAGATGACAATACAGACATCTCTGTATTGTCTAAGCTCTGCTGACTGTCATCTGTCATTGAAGTGCATTTCACATACAGTCATATCAATATTACCATGAAATAGAGCCCATCATTACAGAATTATTAAAGTTTTAATATTTCTAAAAGTATTTTACAGATTATGTTGTGGGAACAATAATGAAACATTTAACAACATGACAACAAGCTGTCCACATGTCATGAAAGTTTTAAAAACATCACTGGTCCAACACAGAACTGCAGATAAGTCATACCTGTCTGATGTTCTGACCCACATACTCAATGACCATCTCATCGGCAGCAATGGGCTCCATGGCAAACAGGCCCCATTCATGGATTCGGCTGCGTCCGAAACGAAGCTTCTTCTTGCGGAACTGCATAAAAGCAGACAGGACTTAATTTAAACAGAGCCTTGCTAAAAAATGTATGAACTTAGAAACTAAGCTGTCTTGAACCAATGGGCAGTTTTAATTTACAGGCTAGATCTTTGTTTTAAAATTGGATTTTTGTCAATTTGGAAAGGCAAACCAATCCAAGTTGATCATTTCTGTGTGAAAACCAGAAAAAAAAAAGTTTACTAGATAAGAAAATGCAAAATGGCCCAAACCCAAACACTTGGCCACTGCCCTTGTAGAGTGCATGTTTAACACACAGGCAGATTTGCAACTCTGACCCTGACTTTGGGTAAACAATGGCAGCTGAAGAAAAAGCCTCTTTCAACGCCAAAACAAAAAGCAAGGATGTCTTCCAATAAACTCTTAGACATCATATTAGGAAATTACCTGATTCATCTTGAAACAAAAAGATAAAACCATCACTGAAAGTTAAACTTCTGCATAGAGCCACAAGTTTCACCTTGCAATGGTTGGGAAAAACCTTTAGCACATAAGCAAACTGCAAGTTAAACCACAGTGCTTGGGTAAGAATTAGGTTTTGTCTGTATGTTGTAAAACATTTTGGTAAATATCTTACTAACTTCAGCTAAGCACTCTTAAGAGGGGAATCATTTTAGGCCTCTAGTATTATAAACTTAGATGACCTTTTGGTTGCACTCACGTGGGGTGAATCACCTTCAATATGCTTCGGAAAAACATTTTATCTTGTCAGATGGTAGAAAAAAAACTAATTTAAGGTTAAATCTGTTACCTAAAGTGACAGCCAAAGGTTGCTGTTTAACTTTGTCCTTCAATGTGTATTAAAGTGCCCTTATGAATACCGTGGCTGTTAGTGATTATACCTTAAGCTGGTTGAGTTTAAGCAGGTCAGAGTCCATGACAGCGGTGGTGCCAATGACAGTGAGAAGGCGGCGCTGCTCTGAACGTCTCTCTGATAGCACTCGGTTAGCACCCTGGCAGGAAACAAACACCAAAGAGGTTCAGAGAGTGTGACAATATTACTTCATCATATGGCCTTGATGTGTAGCAGACTGAACCTGAAAAACACCTTGACCTCAGTTTCCAACAGCTCAGCTCTTGTGGATGAGGTTAGTTTATGACAGAGATATGACTGGAAATGCTATTGTGCAAGAATGAAGTAAAATTTCCCCTTATTTTTCAATACTTCAGTCCTGACCACTGCCTTCCCTCCATCATGGAACAACCAGCAGAAGCAACAAATTCTTCAGACGTTCACTCGTGTTTCGTATACATATCATAAATTGAAAATTGATACACAATAACATATTCTATCCTTGAGAAAATGAAACCCCACTTTGAAAAAGTGGTTAGGAATATTTTAATCACAATCCTTATGATTTTTCTTTGAGGGAAGTTTGTTGGGAAAAACCCTGCAACTGTATAAATACAGAGGAAAGTATCAGTAATTGTTTTTTGAAAAAGCCATGAAAATTTGGTTTGAAAATGTGACCGCTGTTTCTTCTTCACACCACATCACTATGTACCTGAGGCAAGTAAAGACAATGCTCAAAGCAGAAGGGACACCTTGATCGGATATCAAAGATGCCGACTTATGTGGTGCCCCAGTTACCTCTCATTTGTGCAGGGCCTGAAGCTCTAGAAAGAACAAGCCACAGTTAACAAATAATGTGTGTGTAGTGTGAATATTATAAGGAAATATGTTTGTATCCATGGAAGCAGTGAGAGAAGGCATGAAGGCTGAATCGGAAACAGCGTTGCATAGCAACCCAGTTACGCTGATTTTCCACTTTGAACAACACAAACACTAAACGAGCTGCCTTTCCACATGTTCCTGTGTTCCACTGACAGTCTGGAATTGTGTGGCTGCACATGGGAGCAGTTACAGTTTAACGTGTGTGGCATATGACGAGCGTGAAGAACATCACTCACAATGTGACCCAAACTTTGCTTGAATTCTAAAAGAGGAACAAATCTATTCATGAGTTTAAAAAAAAAAAAGGCTGAATGCAGCAAAAATTATGAAAAAACCATCACAGAAATGGCTAAATTAAGGGCTATGACAAATGTGTGGGTATGTGTGACTCTCTCTGCCCTAAAAACAGATTTTTGTGGTGTCAATTTTTCGCTCCAGGTAGATTTTTCAGGGAAGCCTTTACTGCACTTGCAGTTAAGTAACATGAATGTGTTATCAACATAGAGCTTGAAATACTTACATACTTGATCAAAATACTGCAATGCATACACAAGACATGAGCTATGTTACTTCGCATCAACAGGCTCTAGTGTAACCAGGTAATGTTTTTGGTATGCTTGGAGAGATGGCCAGTGACCCCTAGATCACCTGATTAAAATTTTGCCATAACTGGGTAAAGGTAATAAATAAATAAATAAGCAAACCAAACACCATCTGGATCCGACCTTGATTCTAGATTTGGAGGCTACTTGAATTTAACAAGGGAAACTCCATTTAATGCATACTTTTGGCCATATCTCAGGTAAAAAAAAAAAAAAAAAAAAAATTTGACTTATCAATCTGATCACTCAATTCCCCTATTATCACCCACCTGACAAATCACAAATTTTCTCATTATAAGAGATTATGTTTTTAGAAAAAAAAAAAAGAAAATGAACACAAAATAAAAGCTATTGTAGTTCAAATTTTAAACCTTGGGAAATTATGGGCATGAACAATAGGACCTGTGTGTTCTCTCAGTGATTCAGTGTTTGGAGAGTGGCATGTTTGTGAGACAGACAACATTCAACTCATTTAAAATATCTGCTGGGGGCACCACTTGTTCAAACTTTAATTTCTTTCCCTCCATCCTCTTTCCATACCCACATTTAGTGGCTCCACACCACACAATTTAATAAGAACAATTGGCATAAATTAAAAAAACTTGTTTTCTATGATTTATTACACTTGTTATCCTTGTAATTTGTATCTTCATCATTTTTTTCTTTTTCCCTCTGGCTGAAAATGATGAATTACTTCATGTCTCATGTAGATAGTATGTTTGTGCAATTAAAATTTGTGAACTAATAGCTGTGCGCTTGTCCCTTTCCAGCTGAGGACCACCTAATCCAGCTGCATATTCATGGAAGTTGCATGCAGAACCCATTTTTTAAAAAACCCAAAGACCATACACTGATTCAAAGCCTCCAATTTTTCAATACATCAAATGTTCTCCTTTATTTTTAATGACACACCCAATCCACTTCTGCACTGAGAATACTTGTGTTGTGCAAATTTTTAGAGATGTTCTAAAATGCTTGAGAAATTCTTTTAAGCTGGTCTTTGCCATAGATGTTGCTTTGCTTTATGTATTCTTTCCAAAAATACCCTAAAGGTGTTATTCTTCTGTAGAAACACTTTGAAACATGTTATTTTGACAATGCACACTGGATGTTGTGTTATGATGCCTCTACAAAGTGTCTAGAGATTGTCAGTCAGTATATTAATATACAATTCAATAAATTTCATGACAACACTATTTCTCAGGTCACAAGATAGCATCATATTCCCAGATCACTGTTTAAGTTGGGACTATGAATGCACTTTGTGAGTCTATTCTCATTTCATGGATTAATGTTACAGGGTTGAAGACTGGGCATGATCCCAGAACTTCTGGTTCTTCAAAGCAGCTGTTGAATTAGTTATCAGAGCAAAATAGCCGTGAGGCCAAACCTACACAGGGTTACTCAGTGACAGCCTTAACCAGTGAAGCTTGTTTCGGCTGCACCACACTTGTGAGAGAAACTGGTTAAGATCGTACACAAACACTATGGCATTTCAAGGGAATAGATGTGACTGTCATGATCCCTTGACGTAAACTGACTCGTCACTGTTCAGTCGGGAAAGAATTCAGATGTGAAAGATCAGAATCTACTTCAAAAGAAAAATGACGGGTTTCCTGCCGGTGCTTGTAGACATGAATGGGGACACAAACAGGAATGTCCAGTGAGCTTCACTTGAAACAACATGCTCGTTTCAACATCCTGCCACTGGTTCAGAGGACGTACCCACTCTACTACACCCTCTACAGTATTATTTTAAAGGGCTTTTTTGTTCTCATGTCCTAGGTGTGCTGCTATTTGTTCTGAATATTCAAGAATACATGATACGAACATTCAAGTGGGCACAAACAACTAAACACAAAAAGTAAGGACATTTATGTTTGGTTGATTGGTTCTTTGTTGTAACAGTGCTTCTTGGCAATAAACCTTAGCCGATTTATTTCCCTTTAAACGGTGCCACATTTGTAAGGAATATGTGGGTTGAATGGAGATTTTTTAAAAACTTACATTAAAATCAACATGATTTGATTCACGTTGATACAGCTAACTAACAATATTTATGCTTTTTAAAATAACCGGTTTCCAGCTGTGTTAACATAATTAAACATAATAAAAACATAGTGCTTTTCTAATGGTCAATCCGCATTTTACTACAACAAATTTGGATTAGATAACACAATGTGCTGCAGGAGGATTGGCTGCTAAAAATCAGCACCTTTGTGCTTATGTAGATATTCCATTAAATATCAACAATTTACTGATTATTTACAATATCGCTGTTGTTTTGTTTAATTTTTTTTCTTCCATTTTTTGCCACAGCGGCTTTTTCTCAGCAGTGGAGAGAGACAGGAAATGGGGGAAAGATACAGGGGAAGACACGAGGGCAAATTGGCAACGGGCCGGGACTTGAACCCGCGCCGCCCACACTGCAATGCGTCATATGTATGTGGTCACCGGCTTCACCACTAAGCCACCCAGGCGACCCGTTTTGTTGAATTTAATGTTAATTTAAAATGACAAAGAATATGCTTTTCTTAAACAAACAAACAAAAAAAGACTGAAGCCTATGAACAGTACTGTGTGTGACTGAATTTAAATGATTTGTTCCACCCTGCATGGGCCTGTCACAGCTTCCAGGCAGCACAACTTCAGCAAAACCTGTATTATAAAAAGGTGCACACATTCATCATCTTCCTTCTCTGCCATTTGGAAATCCTCACCTTTTAACCAAAGTCCTAAAATTATCATTTCAACTGAGCCAAACAGAAATTACTTCCATTCTGAATGCCTGAGGGGTATTATCTAGCCACATGTCAACTTTACTCTGCAACACTAGAACCCCTAATAACAGTTTACTGAGGCAATTGAGACCTGGAGAATATAATTTTTTCCAAATAAAAAAAGTTCACCTGGAATAAGATCAAAATTCCATCTAAACCTTGTTTCAACTTTCCACAGTATCACATGCACGTCTACACCAACATTTTCACTGCTGACTAGATTAAGTGGGCTTTGGCTGTGTTGTGCACAGATTCACCTCACCTGCATTCTATCCTGTTTTCTCACCAACAAAAGAAGGAA